>NC_000071.6:146099071-146321571 GCF_000001635.26 Mus musculus
ATTTGCTATTTGTAGCATGGAAGTTACAAAAAGTATGTGTGCAGATCAGGGAGGAAGGCACCTGTGATTCCAGTTAGAATTTTGTAGTATCTGGAGTGTGGATCACCAAGGGATGCTTGCACAAAACTTGGCAGTGAGCACTACAGATAGAATTAATCAAGGAGGCTGTTGGTTAAGCATTGTGGGAAGAGAACAGAGAATAGAAGCTTGGGATCTTTCCTGGGCAAGTGCTATGAGAGGAGTCAGAAGCTCTCTGTCCAGGAGTCTGCTCATGAGCCAGAGACACAGATCAGATGAACAAAGACCAGAAGCTGCATTTATCTCAGGGCAATGTCCTGCTCCCCAAGGGCTTCATGGTAGATGCTTTAATTTTAAGTGTATGGGTGCTTTTTTTCTACCTGCATGTCTATGCACCATGTACGTGCAATGGCTGCAGAGACCAGAGGAGGACATTGGATCCTCTGGAACTGAAGTTATAAGTAGTTGTGAGTCACCATGTATGTTCTGGGAACTGAACTCAGGTCCTCTGCAAGAGCATTCAGTGATCTTAAACAGTGAGCAATTTTTCAAGCCCCATAGATGCTTGTATTCATTGATAACTCAAGCCTCACTTGTGAACTCCTGGAAACCATACTCTTAGAAGGGATATGAACCCTTGTTTCAAGTCTGACTCTCAACTAAACATCCCTCATTGACATTTCTCTTGCTGCTTCCAGAACCGAGTGGATTTTCTACAACTGATGATGAATACTCAGAACTCCAAAGGCCAAGAGTCCCAGAAAGGTAACTCATGATGCTTCACAGTGTGTGGATCAATAAGCCCAGAGGGAAGAAGGTGTCTGAATGAGTGCACACCAGGTGTAGGGGATTAGTGTTACAGGCATGGGAGCATTTCTGTCAAATTTCAGAAAGACACTCACATCACATATATGGATAATATGTATGGTATCCACAGGAATGTTCTAGAAGGACACCAGTGTAAATGTGATCAGAGACTGTAGGGCAGCCAAAGAGAAGCATTTCATGCTCAGAAGTCCTCCGTGACGGGTTGTCTATGACAAAGCAAATACTGATTATCAAATTACCCATCCCACTCATTTTGGATTTCTACCTAGGAATTTGTATCCGGGCCCTCTCAGGAAGCACACTGTCTAGTGGTAGGAATGGCCTCTGGGAATGCCACAGTACAATGGTAGAATTGTGTTCACCAACTTCATCTGCAGTTTATTTTTACTTCTCTGTATAAAGAGCATCTATGGGACAATATTCCCTGATCTTCTTCCTCCTTTTCCCTCTGGTTTGATATCATTTGGGTATGCTTTGAGATGGTAACTGTTATTATACATTATAGCTACAGTATGATGACCTCCCAGCTCTATCATTTATTATGTTCTCACCAGTCATCACTCAGCATACAGGAATGTTGTGTTCTTTACTATTTAAAAATTTAAAATTCTATTCTTAACTATTTAAAAAATGTGTTCACTTGCTTTTGTCAGTATGACCTCCTGCATTCCCTGCTATGCTCCTTTGACTACTAGTTATTTTACATTCAGCTGTCTTATGCGTGTGCACTCAGAGCTCTTTATGTGATGTTGTTGGTCCTTACCATTTCTTTTATTTTAGTCTCTTATTTATTTATTTATTTATTTATTTATTTATTTGTGTATGTGTGTTCTTTAGTGTTGTGTGTGTATGTATTTGTGTAGTATAGTGTATGTGTATGTGATATGTATGTGGTGTATGTGATATGTGTGTGTATATGTGTGTGTTTGTATGTGGTATGTATGGTGTGCAGTATGTGTGATATATGTGCATATTTGTATGTGGTATCTATGGTGTGTAGTGTGTGTATGTGTAGTTTGTATGTGTGTGGTGTGTGTATGGGAAGTGTGTGGTGTGCTCACAAAGACCAAAGGAGAATGTTTGTATTCTGGCCTATTTCTGTCTTATTCATTTGAAGCAGGGTCTGTAAATGAATCTGGATCTATTTTGATAGCCACAAAGCCCCAATGATCTTTCTATCTCCATTCCCACTTTGATGAAATTATGAGAATATGTGACCGTCTCTATTTATGTGAATTCTTTGATTTGAACTTAGGTCCTACCCACTTGTACAAAAGGAGCTCTTACTCTCAGAGCCATCTCTCTAGCCCCTTTAATTTAAATTTCTTCAACACATAATCAGCAGCAGTGGCGGAAGCAACATAATTTGAGTGTGTGGTATGGAGGGGTGCATCTGCTGTGCGCAGATCACAACATAACTTTGTAGAATCAGGTCTCTTTGTACACCTTTACATCGATTCAGG
Organism: Mus musculus; assembly: GCF_000001635.26. NCBI lineage: Eukaryota > Metazoa > Chordata > Mammalia > Rodentia > Muridae > Mus > Mus musculus. The sequence continues at coordinate 146,101,381 of NC_000071.6, forward strand.
AATCAAACTTAGCCTACCTGGCCCCCTCAACAAGTACCTTTATCCACTGATCCATCTTACCAACCCTTATATAATTTTGATTCCTAAAACAGACCTTAATTTGTAAGGCAATTTCTGGTCATAGAAGAACTGAGAAGAAAGTGTAGAGATCTCCAATATACTAGTGCCCATACCCAGGAAACACCCACACCACCATCCAACAACCCTGCCCTGCAGAGTGGTGCATGTGTTATAAGATAGACCTATACTGAGATCACTTCTGAAAGGCTGAGTCCTGGTTTCCGTATTCTATGGGTTTTAGCCAGTGCATAGTGGTGCCTATCATGGTCCAACATTGTAGCAGGAGTCATGGCATCAGGAGTTCAAGACAGTTGCTTACACTTCATCCACAACCAGGAAGTATGTGTGCTGGTACTCAGCTTGCTTTCTCCTTTTTATTCTGTCCAGGAAGCTAGCTCATGGGATGATGCCACAATTAAGATAGGTCATCCAGGACTGGCGCAGTGGCTCAGCAGTTATGAACACCTGCTGCTCTTCCAGAGCTCACAGCCACCTGTAACTCCAGTTTCAGGGAATCTGACACCACCTTCTGGTTTCCATGGACACACACACACACATGTACACACATACACATGCACACCCACACTCACAGGCACACTCATGTACAAATGAAAGTAAATATTTGGAAACAAGATCAATAAACTTACTCAAGACAAACCATAATAAGCATATCCAGAAAATAACTAAAACTAGGTAATACTGTAACAGGATTCTAGGACACTTGTCTCCTAGGTGACTCCAGATACTGTCATATCAACAATCACTACAATCACTGTCAATTATGACAATACTTTTTCTTTATTCCACACTATGATAACAGTATGGGTTGGAGAGAAGCCTGTCTCTTGAAATTGCCCTGTTGTGATGATATAAATTTCACCTAACACAGGTGGCATACATATCTTAAGACTATTAATTCTGGATTAAAATAATTTGATCTTGGGACTGAAGAGATGGCTTAGCAGTTAAGAGTACTGATTGCTCCTCTAGAGGACCTAGATTCCATTCACAACACATTACATTCACATGGCAGCTTATAGATATTTGTAATTTCAATCACATGTGATATATATATCACAGGCCCACTCTTGTCCTCTCTGAATACCAAGTATATAGGTGGTACATAGATATGCATGCAGATAAAAAACCCATAGACATAAAATATATTTAAAGACCATTTCCTGGTGTTTCAAACAGACACCAGAATGAAACTCAGTCCCAGTTACTGTGAACTGCCTTTTTCTGTTCTCTAGACAGCTAGGAGTAATACTTGAATTTCCTCTCATCTCAGCTATGATGTTCTGCTTTGACCTTCCTTAACTGAAATGTTTTTTCCCTTTTAGCTCTTTCTGATCTAGAAATGGCAGCACAAGCTGTTATTTTTATTTTCGGGGGCTATGATGCCACAAGCACTTCCATTTCCCTCATAATGTATGAACTGGCCACTCACCCTGATGTGCAAAAAAAACTTCAGGATGAGATTGACAGAACTCTGCCCAACAAGGTGAGTGGATGGTACTCAGAGAGGAAGGCAAAGGTAAAGGACTAACAAGAATATGTCTCACTTGCAACGAGAATTTTTACAGAGAGCTATACAATGGTTCTTCCACCCAGCACGTGTCTAAAAGAGAAATAAAGGGAGGGACATAAGAAATGAATGTGACTCATAAATACACAATCTTTAATAGAGAGTAGGTTCAGGTGTATTTGTTATCTATAATGACAACAAAGCCAGGTAGGAGAAACCCAGGAAATCTGTATGACTCTTAAGAATAAGCACCAATCCCCACAGTCTGGACAGTTATCTCTGTTGATATCTGTGGGATGCTGTCCTGTCTATATAAGGTGTGCTAGACTGGCCTTCATTGATCTCAGCAGGCTGAATAGTCATTACTCTCAATGGCTCTGCTGTCCAGTCCAACAGCATGGCATTTATGTGTGTTATGTACGTGAGTTGAGCTAAGAAGTTTTTTCTTTCCTAGGATTGGTAATGACATTAATGATGTGTCAGACTACTTTCTGTTTGAAGCTTTGGATGCTAGCTAACATCATTTTAATAGTTTCGTTGAGTATCGGCACCCTCTGCTGACATTAGCCTTTTTTACAGTCAGTGTGCCAGACAGGTTCTCTCATCCTCTTGGGAGCCTCCAGATCAAACACTTAGAATTGGATAATGTTTCAACCCTAGCTGTATGGGAATACACTCATTGATATAGCTTGAAGAAGCCAAGGGATGAGCCAATGTCTCTAGCTCCCAAGCCTACTAGTTATTATTGTTGTTGTTGTTGTTTTATTTACTTTGTGTGTATGTGCATAGGTGTCCATGCCACAGCACATGTGTGGAGGTCAGAGAATAACTTGCAGCAGTCAGGTCTCTCTTTCCACAATTTTGTTGCTAGACACTGAGTTCAGGCCAATACCTTGAATCCCTGACCTATTTCATAAGCCTTCTAAACCAAACTCTAAATCTCTACAGGATAGTCTTTTGAATATCAAGCAAGGTAACAGACATAATAATACCCATACTGTCTCCATCTCCTTGCTTGGCTGAGAGATTTGGAATTGTGAAGTTACTTGGGATTCATGTGGCTGCTCAGGCAGAATGGAGCGAAATGCATCCCCTCAAGAACTCATCATCAGGTCTGAAAGCAGCAATTGTTACACTTGTCCAGCTACCAAGGACAGTGTTGAGAGTGGCTTCTGGTCCCAGTTGCAAATGACTTTAAACACTTTTAAATTTATAGTCTTTTAAAAGTTAGCACTCTAAGCAATGTGAGTCACTGGGCCATTCTCATATGCATGGGATTAAAGCTGACTCAGGTTCATTCCCCTCCCACTTTTCCCTCCAGGATCCTCCCTGACCACTCTCACCAGGATTCTCCTTTCCCCTAAATTGAATGTGGTCTGTTTTCCTTTTACCTCTCTCTCTCCTCTCTCTTCTCTCTCTCTCTCTCTCTCTCTCTCTCTCTCTCTCTCTCTCTCTCTCTCCCTCTCTCCCTCTCCCTCTCCCTCCACCTCCCCCCTCCCCCCTCCCTCCCTCCCAAATGAGAATGGGGGATCTGGGCAGGGGAGTATCCCAATAGCTCCAATATTTATAGTTATATCTCATATCCAATCATTATAGGTGTAGATAATTTACTAAGACTAAGCTTTTCCATCAATTGAGTTAGACCTTAGAGCTTCTGAAGATTAAATCCAAGCCTCATCTGGAAACATCTGTGTCCTTTTCCTAGGCACCTGTCACCTATGATGCCCTGATGGACATGGAGTACCTGGACATGGTGGTGAATGAAAGTCTAAGATTGTACCCAACTGCTATCAGGCTAGAAAGGGTCTCAAAAAAAGATGTGGAAATCAATGGAGTGTTCATTCCCAAAGGGACCGTAGTCATGATACCAATCTATCCTCTTCACCGAAACCCTGAGTACTGGCCAGAGCCTCAAGAATTCTGCCCTGGAAGGTACAGAGATGTTGGAAATGGATTTCCACCATGAACCAGTCAGGTTAAATGTATAACATATGTTTTATTTGCTGTTCCATGCTGTAAAGAGATACAGTCATGGTTTGAATAGATTTGGTCCCCATAGAAACAAGTATTTGAATGCTTGGCCTATGGGGGTTGGCACTCTTATGAGGGATGTGCTTTTAGAAAAGGTGTGGCCTTGGAGAAAATGTGTTACTGTGGGGGTGGACTTTGAGATCTTATGTTCAAGATTCACCTAGTATGGGAGAGATCTTCCTGCTGACTGCCTACAGAAGTGAGTTACCTTCTGACTGCCTTCAGATCAAGATATAGAACTCTTGACTCTTCTATCACCAAGTCTGCCTGTGTAATATCATGTTTCCCGTGATGATGATAATGAACTGACCCTCTGAAACTGTAAACCAGCACAAATAAAGTCTTTTCCTTTATAAGAGTATCCATGGTCATGGTGTCTATTCACAGCAATAAAAATACTAAGACAGATGCCATGACCAAGACAACTATTCTGAGAGAAAACATTTACTAGAGGCTTGCTTAAAGTTTTAGAGGTTTAGTCCATATCATCATGGTAGGGAACATGGTGGCATGCAGGCATGAGCTGTGGCAGTAACTAAGGAGTACATCTTATCCTGATCCATAGGGAGGAGACAGAGAGAGAAGAGAGAGAGAGGAGAAAGGAGAGGGGAGAGGGGAGAGGGGAGGGGGAGAGGGGAGAGGGGAGGGGGGAGAGAGGGGAGAGGGGAGGGGGAGGGGAGAGAGGAGAGAGGAGAGGAGAGGAGAGGAGAGGAGAGGAGAGGAGAGGAGAGGAGAGGAGAGGAGAGGAGAGGAGAGGAGAGGAGAGGAGAGGAGAGGAGAGGAGAGAAGAGAAGAGAAGAGAAGAGAAGAGAAGAGAAGAGAAGAGAAGAGAAGAGAAGAGAAGAGAAGAGAAGAGAAGAGAAGAGAAGAGAAGAGAAGAGAAGAGGAGAAGAGAGTACAATCAAAGCCAGAAGACATCAGATCTTCTAGAACTCGAGTTGCAAGAGACTGTGAACTGCCTAGTGTGGGTTCTGAGGATCAAACTCAAGGTTTTTTTTGTTTGGTTGGTTGGGTTTTCTTTTGTTGTTGTTTTTTTGTTTTTTTGTTTTTGTTTTTGTTTTTGTTTTTTTTGCAAGAGCAGTGAACTCTATTGATCACTGAGCAATCTCCCCATACCTTGCAATTAGAACTTTTAAATATTCAAAATGATAATTATTGTTGAAATTGCACACATATACCATTCAGAGTGCTAGAGTATTAACCTCATTAATAAGCTGATACCTATCCTTATAGGTGCACATCTTTTGGTGCACACAGACTGTTAGAAAAGGTGATGTAGCATCATTTCAGCTATATTTTGAGTTACTGTTTACTTAAAGTAAATCACAAACAATCTGCTATTTCACAGTATGTATATCTTCTTGCTATACTTCTGCTGTCATTTCATGAAGCACTATCTAACTTTAGAAATGAGATGAGCATTTTTTCTTTCAAGCACCCTTACCTCCATGAATTTATCACTAACTTTAGAGGATTTTACTATATTTGTGTAAAGAAGAGGTGTGCATGCTGCAGCATGTGTGGAGGTCAGAGGTCAGCTTTGGGGAGTTTTTTTATTCTTCTACCATGTGGGTCCTGAGTTTGGGACTCACATCATCAGGCTTGGCAGCAAGCTCCTTTATCCACTGAGCCATCTCATTGGCCCCATCATCAGCTCTAGAAAAAAGTTCCCCCATCCATTTGATTACAAACCTCCTCCTGGGTCCTCCAGTGTAGATATAACAGCACAAATAGAGGTCTGGAATGTAGAGACAATAGAAACCATACAGACTCCAATCCTGTCTTGATCTGCCATCCTGGGCCAGTTTCTGCCCAGTCTCCATGAAATCCTGAGTCACTCCTGAGTCTGACATACTCCTCCTTGGAAATGGCTTGAACATCCATGTTAGAGTCAAGGTCAGGAATCAGGCATGTTTTCAGTTTAAAAATGGATTGTGTTGCCCTACTGTGTTAGAAAGCAAAACCAAGAATACAATTTAAGACAGTGGCTTGAGGAAGAGTGAGTCTGGCACCCAGACTTCATAGGCTCATTCATCGTGCCTTATGGCTGGGACTTTGTCATGTTGGCAGTGGTGGCCCTAGTGTTGTGATTAGTTCTGAACACTGAACATATGGAAGGGATCTATCAGAGTTGATTGATTTCTCTGTTCTCTTGGCCATAAGATGTGTCTGTGATGATATGGAGTCTCGCCAGTGAGGACACACACACAGGACACACACGGGTTCTTCTGCAGTATAGCTTTAATGTATCTCGAGAGAAAGATGATTAGCTTCTGGGGAAGGAGGCCCAGAACACAGGAAACTCGGTCCTTAAATAGACCACAAGAGGGGTTGGAGGTGTATTTCACCCTGACTGGCTGCTCACTATCAGCCCAGATGACGCCACAGGACAGGCAGGGCACAAGGAATGGAAAAATACCCCAGCACATGTGCAGACTACTTGTTTACCAGTTAGAACACCGGATATCAGCGCCATCTTGTAATGGCGATTGTAAAGGCGGCTCCTCACATTAAAATCTATGGGTTTTCCCCAGTCTCACTACTTTGGCTCCTATAGTTCACAGCCTGTAACTTTACTTTTCTTTGACTAATACAACCATCAAACAGTACGTGAAGATGATTACCAGGACTGAGTCAGTCAGTGAAAAACCCAAATAAGTGTATACAACATTTGACTATTTGACCTGTATTTCAGTATACTCTAGGTTATGAGACCATATGATTGTTGTGTGTAGGGGGGTCCATGTATGTGTACAGGTTGTTGTAGGGGTACACCACACACACACACACACACACGCGTGTGTGTGTGTGTGTGTGTGTGTGTGTTGGAGGAGCATATATATGTAAGTGTATGTGCACAATTGGATGAACATGAACATTGTTATATCTGAGGTCTGGAGCAAACCTCCAAGTGCCCTCCACCTTTTGTTTGTGACAGGACCTCTCATTGTCTCAGGATTTCACTAAGTGGAGTTGTGTAGTTGGATAGTGCACTCCAGGGTTGTAATCATCCCCACCTCCCAGCCAGCCACTGCGAGGCACACAACACCATGATCGCAGTTCTGTGGATGTTCTCGGGATCAAGCCCAGGTATTTACACTTGCCAGACAAGTATTTCCCTACATGAGAAGTCTCCCAGTTCCCATATAATTAATATAACAAACTTCTTGTGTCCAATGTGTGAACTCCCTCTTGTGTCTACAACCCGATTTGTTCACACTCCATGTTATTTTATAGCATATCATATGCAAATATTTCATTTTCTCCTCAAAATATGAAAACAGATTTAAAACATCAATTAGTTCTATTCTTCTCACTTTTCAGGACCATTTATTTTCATTTATATATTCAAACAATAAAAAAATCAAATTTGAATAAATTCAGTTTTAAGTGTTCAGTAGATTTTCTTTAGCTTTGTAAAAAAGGTAGACATGAAAACCATACATGGAAGCTACAATAGAGACTTGTCCTGTACCCCAGAAAATTATTTGGCTTTAGCTATTCTATGGAGGAGGAGGGAGAAAGAAAAAAATTCTGAGAAAGAAGAGAGAGAGAGAAAAGAAGAAGAAGAAGAAGAATGAATCAAGGAAAATACAGATGAGTAGAAGTACAAAGAAAGGAAAGAAAGGAGAGGGAAGGTTAGCAGTGGGAGTGAGGGGAAATTAGCATCCCCTATAGTAATAGAGTTTCTTCACATTCCCCCTAAGTGTGAGGCAGGAACCTACTTTGTCTTCATTTGTCCAATCCCAATATGACTTTCATATCACCATTCTGGATGGGATTTTTGTTTGTTTGTTTGTTTGTTTGTTTGTTTGTTTAAGGCATTTACTTCAATTTGTCTCAAAAATACAGCAGGCTTATGTTTTGGTGTGAGTGGGAAGGACCTGTAGCTCAGAGGTTTTTAGTCAGGCACTTGCAGCAAGGATTCAGCTACAAGTCCACAAATATATGCTGTGCCATCTTGCTTGCAGTGAACTCCAAACATGCAGCTCTTGGGGTCTCTAGGTTCCATCACCTCATTTCCATCTCTTCTGTGGTTCCAGGTTCAGCAAGGAGAACGAGGGCAACATTGATCCATATATATACATGCCCTTTGGAAATGGACCCAGGAACTGCCTAGACATGAGGTTTGCTCTCATCAGCATGAAACTTGCTGTCATAGGAGTCCTGCAGAACTTCACTGTCCAGCCTTGTGAAGAGACACAGGTGAGGCAAGAAATGTTCTCAACAAATGATATTTCAACTTTTTATATTAAAAAAGTCTTAAAGCTTTACATGTGGAAACTAAAATGCTTGTCTTGGCTCTTTTCTATTGCTGTGATAAAAAAAACATGACTAACATGACTTATTTTTTTAAGTGTTTAATTGAGCTTATGGTTACAGAACATTAAAGTCCATGGTAATAGGGTGAAGACATGGTGGCAGGAATAGCTGAGAGGAGAGACAGAGACAGAGACAGAGATACAGAGAGAGACATAGAGAGACAGAGAGAGAGAGACAGAGAGAGAGACAGAGAGAGAGACAGAGAAAGGCAGAGAGATGCGGAATGAATGGTACCAGCCTTTTGAAACGTCAAAGCCCACCCCCAGTGATACATCTTCTCCATCGAGGTCTCCCTCTCCTCCCAATCCTTCCCAAACTGTTCCATCAACTGGGACCCAAGTATCCAAACATAAACCTGTGTGGACCATTCTCATTGAAACCACCACAATGCTCATTAACCTTGTAATAATGTATGTAAAAATGAATGTATGTGTAGTCTGATATGAAGTTTAAGATCCTGAGCTTATCTTAAATCGAGCTCAGGATTCCTCCCTGAGCTGTGTCTGAAATAAAGATCAAATAAAGAATGCATTTAGAGTCAGTTCAGATTAGTGGGACAAGGCTATATGAAATCTTGAAATTAATTCCAAATTAACCGGAGTTAATGGGGAGTGATTGTGCACATAGCATACATTAATCACCTTACTGTGGTTGTGAGTGGAGGACATAACTAGGACTTAAGAGAACTTTCTAGGTGTCAGGGGCCCCTAATCACTGGCTGTGCTATAGAACTACTGAAGAGCCTTAAACCTTCAAATGCCTGGTCAAATCAGATCCGCTGAAATAATTCACCACAAGTGTGGCTTTTAAACACACACCTTACTTGTCCTGCACAGCCTAAGTTGAGAAGCACTGATGTGACATATTGTTACAAGATTGTCACAAGATATCAAGCACTTAAGGCATTCAAGCCATCCTGGTCATTTGATCCTACATTTCAGGAGTTCTGCTCCAGCAAAAGTAACATCCTTTTTATACTTTAATAATAAATCTGTTTCTTATTTCATCTTCCTCTTTACTCTTGTAATTCCAGCTCATATCAATACCTAAAAGACTCAAAGAAACATTCCCAATTGTAATCAGGGCTCATTTATTCTGTGTCTGTTACTGGTTATTACCAAACTGTCTCACACTCACCAGAAGTCCAATTAACTGCATGGAGACCTTTTTATTAATTATGAAAGCTTAGATTTAACTTAGGCTTGTTTCCAACAAGCTCTTATACTTAAATTAACCAGCTTATATTAATCTACATTCTACCTCTTGGGACACTACCTCCTGAGTCCCTGGCACCAGTCCCTTCCTCCTCATCTGGCTGGCGAATCCTTTTGCCTGATTCTTTCCCAGCATTCTTATCTCTGCCAAGGAGTCCCACCTATCCTTTCCTGACTTGCTATAGCCCATCAACTCTTTATTAAACCAATCAGAAGACGTTGGAGGGAGTGTTTACAAAATATTATTTTGCCATAAGAATAACAATATAAAAGTCCAGCCTATAATCAGATCTCTGCTGGGACAGAGATAGCATTAGAATAATTTGAAGACAACCTTTATAAAGTGCACAAAATGATCAGCCTAACAATTTGTTACCACAGATTCTTCATCAGTTAAGTAAATACTTTTATCTCTAAACCATCCAATTCAGTTCTCTGTATCTTCTTTGGATTGAAGAATACACCATCCCTTATATTAAGTATTTGTGGTGGTTTGCTGGGGAACATATACATGGAAATCCTTCAGTATACTTTAGAGAGTGGCTGCCAGTTTTCTTTATTAGATATTTTCTTCATTTGCATTTCAAATGCCAGTTTTTAAGGGTTCTTATTTCTTTTTTAGATTTATTTATTTATTATATTAAGTACACTAACTGTCTTCAAACACACCAGAAGAGGGCATCCGATCTCATTATAGATGGTTGTGACCCATCATGTGGTTGTTGGGATTTGAACTCGGGACTTCTGGAAGAACAGTCAGTGCTCTTAACTGCTGAATCATCTCTCCAGCACTTCTTAAGGATTCTTAATACTTTATTTTTTTAAATTTTTAACTATAATTTTTATGTGTGTCTTTAGGGAACATACACAGAACCTATGTTACTATTCTAGCAAAATGTTAGAATAATAAGATAGGACATGTAGAGTGTTGAAACATCTTTCCTGAAGAACTTAAAGACAAATATCTCATTTCAAAAATACGTATTGTCTTTATTCTCATTAATTGGTGTGATGGTTTGAATATGAATGGGCCTCATAGGCTCATATCTTTGAATGCTTAATCATCAGGGCATGGCATTATTTTAGAAGACATAGGTGTGGCTTTGTTGGCAGAACTGTATCACTGGGTATGGACTTTGAGGTTTCAAAACTCCACACTAGGCCCAGTGTTGTTGCTTTCCCTGTTTGTGGATCAAAATGCAGCTCTCGGGTTATTTTCTAGCACCATACCTGCCTGCTTATTGCCATGTTCGTCCTCACCATGACGAGAATGTACCAAGCCTCTGAAATTTTAAGCAAGTTGCCAATCAGAGTTGCCATGGTCATGATGTCTCTTCACAGGACTAGAACAGTGACTAAGACAGTGGGAATACTATGTATATCAATGCCTGATATGAGTGCTTTCCTGTTCCATTGCCTTTTTATAAGAAATATCAGGAGTACTTTAGTGGCCTCTGGCTGCAGTGTGACTGTATTATAAGACAGTGCAGCAGTTTTTTAGATGGGCACATGGACAAAGCATTTAGTTTTGAAAATCAGCACCCCTCCCCATGACAATTTTCTTTCTTTCTTTTTCTTGTACTGAGATCAAATTGCTACAGTGGATGACTTTCCCCTCCAGACTGAAGCAACTGAGGCAAAATGATTATGAAAACATTGAATTATTCAGAAGTTCATCTTTCACATAACCTCGGAAGCTAAAATAACAAGGGCCAAAGCTTCCTGAAATCCTTGTCCACGACTGAACTGAGTGGGAACATCTGATGTCCATGCACTTTGATAGCTGAGCCCCTCCATAGAAGTGAAATTGTGATACCTGCTCAGGATTACCTTATTCTTAAACAAACAAAAATTAACTTTATATTGACTTCAAATCCATTTTCCATGTACTTAAGATATGATCTAAAATTTTAACACATCCCTTTTACTTAAAATTTAAGTCACTAAAGAACCCAAACCAACATAATTTTCCCCTGGCTCTGTAAACACAATAATTGTTTAACTAATACTTTCCTGTATAAAAAAATAGATAAGGGATTTTACTATCCAGTCTCAGTGAATATAAAGGCATAAAGAACTCAGGAAATATGGCTACTATAGATGACTGATATCATTTTATCACACATGGTGATATACAGTGTATTTGTATGTATGTATCATGGTCCTTGATGTATCTGTTCTTGATTCTGCCCTTGCTGTTGGTCCACTCACTGCTTTAAATTATGATTGTTCAACTATTGCAGATCCCCCTGAAGATCAGCAGGGAACCAGTTTTCCAACCAGAAAAACCCATCATCCTAAAGGTTGTGTCAAGAGATAAACCCAGAACTGCATCATGAATTTCCCTCAGAAACCATGTTATATTCTTCAAGGAGACTGTGTCACAGAACACCAGAGAATTTAATTAACCTTAGAACAACATAATATGAGCATAATCAACTTTCCTTGATGATTGAATATTCAGAAATTCACTGAACATGCTCAGTGGCTCTGCAGTGTATCATCTGTTTTGTGATTCAAAAGAAATTATTAACTCAATGGTAGTTGTGGATGTTCATCTTCTGATTCTCGTGGGAATGTCTACACTAATTCCAGTTAGTTCCATCCATTCTGAATTCTAACTGCAGCAACAATTTTCTATAGTTCTATTAATAGAAACTGTTGTAATGATGGTTAGTAAATGTGTATCAAGTTTTCTCCTTGTTAAAATGTATGATATTAAGTGTATACATACATATATCTTTTAAAATGTGTGGTGTACTTTTGTCACTATACACAGCAATGGCAAAACCACTGGATCAAGAAAACAAGATACTAATCCTTTCCAATCACACTTGTGTGAGCCAGTTTGGGATGCCCACTTGACTCTAAAAGTTTGGTGATGTTGATCCATTTTGATTTGACACTTTTCTTGAGAAACATATCCATGGTTTAATTCTGCCACATTTGAAGTGTAGCCTCCCCCAGCCTTGAAGCAGGCTGATTCAGACTTTGCTGCCACTGAATATGAGATCACCTGGGGTGTAGCCTTCTGACTTAGATGGCTATATTGTTATGTCACCTACCGCTGCTCTTCTCCCAGACTCTGCTACCTGATGAGAGACCCTTGAGACATTCTGGAGACACATCCTATCCTGCAGCCTACAGGCTGGCTCCAGGCACCAAGAATGAACTGGCAGGGGAGATGGGCCTTCCCGCTTATAAGCATAGTCTCTAAGTAAACTCTTGGGCCTTGATCAGAGAAAAAAATTGTTTTGGCTTCATTATTTTCTCTCACAGTCTAAGTCTCTTTCAGCCCCAGCCTGCCTTCCAGAAATACCTGGTTCATGTAGGCCACAGGCCGGCTTACTACATTGAAGGATTTATAAAATCTTTTTCTTAGGATTGACCTAGAATCATCTTCCTCTCTTCCCACTTCTCTGAAAGTACATGTTTTCTTAGACTTCTTTGGAGTCTATGGTTGTTAGTGTTGTCAGGTTCAGAGAATCTAGAATCACCTTGGAGGGATATGGGTCTCCAGGCATGACTGTGGAGGATTTTTTGATTGAGTTGATTAAGGTGTGAGGTCCAACCTACTGTAGGCAGGTAGCATATAGGATCTAGGACTGTACAAGTAAAGAAAGGAAGCTGAGAATCAGCAATCATCCATTGCTCTGTCTCCTGACTGAGGATTCTACATGATCAATTTTCAGGTTCCTGACACCCTGATTTCTCCTCCAAGATGAACTCTTTCCAAGAACTGTGAGGCAGTCACCTCTTTCTTCCCTAAGTTGCTTTGTCACAGTATTTATCATAGTAACAGGACAAGAAATGAAGATTGAATCCATCATGTGCTCCTCACTGCCCTACAACACTGTCATAAAATAAAAATGTCTGACTGGACCCAGGCCACCCCTGCCTCTCAGTGTAGTACAGCAGAAGACACCCAAGCTGCCCACCTCTCCACTTCAAACCCCCTTCTAGCACAGCATCCAAAGATATTGAATAAAAGATGATAAACAGGACAAAGAGAAATAGACCTGTTTAGAAGTAGTTCTTTGAGGCAACTCCAATCTCTGTCTGTCAGAATACCAGCACAGTATTCAGTAGTGTTAGTATACCAAGCACAAATCAGCAGCAGTTGCATGATCCAACAGAAACTGCCAGGCATCCACCAAATTGACATGAGTCCATGGGAATGACCAGTATCAGCAGAGACACTATGAGAAGTTCTTTACCATGACTCTCTCAAACAAAATGAAGATCAGCAAAGACAAAGATGCAAGGCCAATGAATACTTTCTCCAAACATCATATTTCCTCCAATGGGTCTTACCTCAGCAAATTACCAGATGATTCTGCCTTACCATGTGAGTTTGCAATGCCTGACATATCCAGAAATTTCCACTTCACCAGTGGTTTACAAGTTTCACTTAAAAAAATATTTGCAGGTAGGATAAATGGGTCAGAGTGATCACGTGACAACTAGATCCCAATCAACCTTATAAAAAGCCAGAAAAGTTGGTGTATACTTGTAATCTTAGTGGTATAGAGGCAAAGGTAGGGATATCCCTGGAACTTTCTGGATAGATAATCTGCCAATCAGTGAGTTTACTGAGAATCCCTGTCTCAAACATTAAAGTCGATATCCAGAAAGATGGCTCAGTGAGTCCGTTGCTAGCTGCCAAATCTTACAACCCTGTGTTTAGTTCCAGGGCCCATATGGTAAAAGGAGAAAGCCAACCATAAGTTGGCTTATGACTTCTACACAGGCTCTGAGCTGTATGTACATTTCTGCACATGCACACACCAAAATGTAATTTTAAATAATAATTATAAAGTAGAGAGAAACAGACGAATACACATTGACATCAACCTCTGACATCCATACATATGCACACACATGTGAACAAAACACACATTCATATCATGGCAGAGTGAATGGAAATATTTCAAAGTAATAGGAAAAATCAAAGAGGCCTAGCTCTCACCTAAACTAACAACCAGGAATGGATCTAACCAGAATCACCCAGTCATTGACTATGAAGGACAGAAATGTTTAGTTTTTTGGTATCTTGTGGATATGATATTATTATACCCATGAAGTTGCAGAAGCCCTAGTTACCTGAACAAGACACACCCAAGAGCAACTCAGTCAACATCCCAGCAGAGTTTGCCAGGGAATATGAGCTGAGGAGCTTGTGATAATTGATGGCTGCTAGGGAAGGGAGAGCCAGTATTTCTCCAGCAGTGCAGCCCCAGGTAGTTGCCTCTGCTCCAATGGATGACCCAAAACTATGCATATAGTGGTGACACTAATTAGACTTAGTGGGCTAAAAACAGAAAAGAAGACATGATGCTGGGTGGAGGATTTGGGAGTGAATTCAAAAGAATTTGAGAGGAGAAATACATGATGTATAAAACTACATTGTGTACACAAGAAATTCTCAAAGAATAAAATTCTTTATATTGTTTTAAAATGTTTTGTTTCAGATGCTCCTTCATTTAGATGTCCATATTCTCTATTAGTATTTTTAAGACCTCAGATCACTGGGTCATGTTCACAGGACTGGAATGTGCTGTACACAATACAGGATGAGAAAAGAAATCAACACTCTCACCAAGCTGTGAACTATGTGAGCTACAATAATGACGTTCCTGAAAGACATGCCCACTGGAGGTACTGTGGCACAGATGTAATGGGAGTAACCAACCATTTTTTCAGTTGGATTTCAGGCCAACTCCATGAGATGGAACCAATAACAGATACTGTCTATGAGGCCACAAACCTGAGACTAGATATGTCATGAGTTTTAGGAAAAAACCTACTACTATTAGCCTATTAACTGAATGTAGCAATGAAAAAATTCCTCAATCTGCTATATTCATAGAATATTGCATTGCTCAACCTCATTAGAGAAGTTTCTTCATGCAATATTCAGTAGTTAACAAGAAGATCTACAATTTGTCAACATGAAGCAACTTTGAAATGCTCAGGTCTAACTAGGTAGAATGAATGGATCATATGTCTCTTCTCAAGGTACAATAGAAAGAAGAAAGATTGTAGGAACTAGAGGTAGAGGACAACATTAAGCAAACAGCATTTCAGACATAACATACATATGAACATTCAGATAGTCATATGAACTCACAGAGATGGTGACAATATTCAAATGATCTGCACAAGCTCAAACCAGACAAAAATCCTCGTGGTCAGAAGCTCAAAGTCCTGCTCCAAACCAAAGTGATATTGTCATCTGGGAGCTCCTGGGAGAGGAGAGGTCAGTTTTCTTCAACGGGGAGACACTGAGTACATCAACTACACTCCATGGCCGGTCTCACACCAGGATTAGCTACCTAACACAAACAGGACTCCACGCCTTTTATTTTGTTTTGAAACAGTGTGAGAGAAAATAATGTTGAGTGGGAAAGAATGGAATCTAGGAAGAGTTGGGGAAATGAATTATTATGACTAAAATACATTCAATGAAGCTCTCAAACATAGAAAAAACAGTTTTAAAATTAAATCCACAGAAAACCAGAGACACTGAAACTTATAGAGGAGAAAGTGGGGAAGAGCCTCAAATATATGGGCACAGTGGATTAAAAATTCCTGAACAGAACAGATGTGCTTGTGCTGTAAAATCAAGAAATGACAAATGGGACCTCATAAAATTGCAAAGCTTCTGTAAGGCAAAAGACACTGTCATTAAGACAAAAAGGCAGCCAACAGATTGGGAAAAGATCTTTACCAATCCTAAATCTGATAGAGGACTAATATCCTCTCTCTCTCTCTCTCTCTCTCTCTCTCTCTCTCTCTCTCTCTCTCTCTGTATACACACACACACACACATATATATACACACACAACTCAAGAAGTTAGACTCCAAATAACCCTATTAAAATGGGGTACAGAGCTAAACAAAGAATTCTCAGCTGAGGAATACCAAATGGCTATGAAGCACATTTTTAAAAAAAAAAATTTTTTTAACATCCTTAGTCATCAGGGAAATGAAAATCAAAACAACCCTGAAATTCCACCTCATACCAATCAGAATGTTTAAAATAAAAAACTCAGTTGACAGCAGATACTGGTGAGGATGTGGAGAAAGAGGAACTCTCCTCTATTGCTGGTGAGATTGCAAGTTGGTACAATCAATCTGAAAATCAGTTCGTTGGTTAATCAGAAAATTTGACATAGTACTACCAGAGGATTCAGTAATACCACTCCTGTTCATATTCCCAGAAGATGCTCCAACATGTTATAAGGACACATGCTCCACTATCTTCACAGCAGTCTCATTTATAACACTCAGAAGCTGGAAAGAACCCATTGTTTCTCAACAGAAGAATGGATACAGAAAATATGGTACATTTACACAATGGAGTACTACTCAGCTATTAAAAAGAATGAATTTATGAAATTCCTAGCCAAATGGATGGACCTGGAGGGCATCATCCTGAGTGAGGTAACCCAATCACAAAGGAACTCTCACAATATGCACTCACTGATAAGTGGATATTAGCCCAGAAACTTAGGATACCCAAGATATAAGATATAATTTGCTAAAAACATTAAACTCAAGAGAACGAAGACCAAAGTGTGGACACTTTGCCCCTTCTTAGAATAGGAAACAAAACACCCATGGAAGGAGTTACAGAGACAAAATTTGGAAGTGTGACAAAGGGATGGACCATCTAGTGATTGCCATATCCAGAGATCCATCCCATGATCAGCTTCCAAACGCTGACACCATTGCATACACTAGCAAGATTTTGCTGAAAAGACCCAGATATAGCTGTCTCTTGTGAGACTATGCCAGGGCCTAGCAAACACAGAAGTGGATGCTCACAGTCAGCTATTGAATGGACCACAGGGCCCCCAATGGAGGAACTAGAGAAAGCACCCAAGGAACTAAAGGGAACTGCAACCCTATATGTGGAACAACAATATGAACTAACCAGTACCCCGGAGCTCTTGTCTCTAGCTGCATATGTATCAAAAGATGGCCTAGTCGGCCATCACTGCAAAGAGAGGCCCATTGGACTTGCAAACTTTATATGCCCTAGTACAGGGGAACGCCAGGGCCGAAAAGGGGGAGTGGGTGGGTAGGGGCGTGGGGGTGGGTGGGTATGGGGGACTTTTGGTATAGCATTGGAAATGCTATACCAAAATAGCTAAATACCTAATAAAAATGGGGGGAAAAAAGAACACATATGATATGTACTCACTGATACGTGGCTATTAGCTCAGAATACCCAAGATAAAATTCACAAAACACAAGAAGAGGGAAGACCAAAGTGTGGATACTTTACTCCTTCTTAGAAGGGGGAACAAAACACCCATGGAAGGAGTTACAGAGACAAAGTGTGAAGCAGAGATTGAAGGAATGACCATCCAGAGAGTGCCCCACCTGGGCATCCATCCCACAAACAACCACCAAAAACAGATAATATTGTGGATGCCAACAAGAGCTTGCTGACAGGAGCTTGATATAGCTCTTTCCTGATAGGCTATGCCAGTGCCTGACAAATACAGAAGTGGATGCTCAAAGTCATCCATTGGATGGAGCACAGGGTTCCCAAATGAAGGAGCTAAAAAAAGTACCCAAGGAGCTGAAGGGGTTTGCAGCCCCATAGGAAGAACAACAATATGGACTAACTAGTAACCCCAGAACTCCCTGGGTCTAAACCATCAACCAAAGAAAACTCTTGGTGGGACTCATGGCTCTAACTGCATATGTATCAGATTATGGCCTAGTCGGTCATCAATGGGAGGGGAGGTCCTTGGTCATGTGAAGGTTATATGTCCCAGTATAGGGGACTGCCCAGGACAAGAAGAGGGTGTGTGTGGGTTGGTGAGCAGAGGAGTGAGAAGGGTAGGAGGTTTTCGGAGGGGAAACTAGGAAAGGGGATAACAATTGAAATGTAAATCAAGAAAATATCTAATAAAAAAAGATAATGAAAAATTATGTATTTATTTTTTTCCACTCCATATTTTATTCTCCCCGACTCCTGTCCACCCTCCAACTGTTCCATGTCCCGTACCTCCTCCCCACCCACTGTCTCCACATGGATGTCCCCACCCAACCCCACCTGACCTCTAAACTCCCTGGGGCCTCCAGTTTCTTGAGGGTTAGGTACATCGTCTCTGAAGGAACACAGATGTGGCAGTCCTCTATTGTATGTGTGTTGGGGTAGCCATATGAGTTGGTGTATGCTGCCTATTTGGTGGTCCAGTGTTTGAGAGATCTTGGTTGTCTAGATTGAGACTGCTGGTCCTAGGATTGCCCTTCTCCCCAGCTTCTTTCAGTCGTCCCTAATTTAACAACAGGGGCCAGCTGCTTCTGTCCATTGCTTGGGTGCAAATATCTGCATCTGACTCTTTCAGCTGCTTGTTGGGGCTTCCGGAGTGTGGAAATGCTAGGTTCCTTTTTGTGAGTGTTCCATAGCCTCAGTAATAGTGTCAGGCCTTGGGACCCACCCTTGAGCTGGATCTCACTTTGGGCCTGTTGCTGGACCTGCCTTTCCTCAGGCTCCTCTCCATTTCCATCCCTGTAATTCTTTCAGACCCACAATTATAGGTCAGAGTTGTGACTGTGATGCCCCCCTCATCATTTTATGCCCTGTCTTCCTGAAGTAGGTGGGTTCTGTAAGCTTCCTCTTCCCATTGTCAGGCATTTCATCTAAGGTCTCTCCCTTTAAGTTCTGAGTATCTCTCACCTCCCGGTGTCTGGTGTATTCTGAAGGGTCCCCCAACTTTCTATCTCCAGAGGTTTCCTGTTTCACTTCTTTCTGCTGGCCCTCAGGGCTTCAGTCCTTTACCCTCACCCAACACAGAATCATGTTCCCCTCTTCTCTGCCATCTTCTCGTGTGTCCACTCTCCCTTCCAAGTTCTTCCCTCCTTCCCCATTTGTGATTGCTTTCTACTCTCTCCTAAGTGGGCCTGAGGTGTCCTTACTTAGGCACTTCAGATTGTTGATCTTTTTGGGTTCTATGGAATGTATATTGGGTATTCTGTACTTTTTTTTTCTAACATCCACTTATTAGTGAGTACATAACATGCATGTACTTTTGAGTCTGAGTTAACTCACTCAGGATGATATTTTCTAGTTCCATCCATTTGCCTGCACAACTCAGGGTGTCCTCATTCTTAATAGCTGAGTGATATTCCATTGTGTAAATGAACCACAATTTCTGTATCCATTCTTCTGTCGTGGGACATCTGGGTTGTTTCTAGCTTCTGGCTATTACACATAAGGCCACTATGAACATAATTCACCTTTTTTACAAAAAGTTATTGATTAAATTGGAGAGTCGTGGTTACTATCAAAACAGCTCAAAGAAAATTGATGGAGATAACCAGATGTGGATGGAAATGGTCATACGAGAACCAGTGAGTTTCCTGTTCTATCACTGACTTGGTCATCTCATTTATATTAGATGGTTCTTTGTATAGATACTGAGAAGCTCAATAGATGTACTGAATCTTTAACCATGCATCAAGACCAGCAATTAAGCCCCATCATCTTCTGGGTTTTATTCATTAGGGAAATTAGAGAGCACAATGTTCTCTACACACCACCTTTACAGCAGAACTCCTTAAGATAAAGTCACACTCTGGTTATGACTGTATATTGTGACACAACCTTTAGAACAATGGGTTTTGCTGTTTGAAGAAATGGTTATCTGCTTAATTTCAGAGGTATCTGCAAAAAGGGAAGAAAAGTGAGTGAGCTAACAACACCAGAAGAAAGTAGAAAACAAGCATTTGGGATAATAATGCTTCGGAGAAACAAACAAACAAACAAAAAGGCTTGATTTAACATTAAACCTTTACTTCATTATTCTCTAAGCTGTGTCAATTGAATGGTGAAAATGATGTTTGAGAATTCAGGGCCTGAGACAATTTTATGTTGGTCTATATTATTTCTGTTACCATGCTGATTTAGAGTTAAAAAGGTGAGTTTAACTCTTTAAACCTTATTCTTATATTATATTTTTAAGTCATAAAAAGTTATTTTTGATTTGCTGAAATTTGCAAGTTAATCTTAAGGTAGGATACATTTAAATTCTATGGAGAGTTTTAGCTCCTAGATCACCACTATAATTGAGCCCATTCAGGTCAAGTCTTCAGGAGGACAAATACTATGCTTGCTTTTCTAGCATTTATTCTTAGCTTCCAAGGATGGGATGATTAGGACATTCTGATTCTACTGGGTTTTCAATAACACTTTAGTCTGATGCTCTTCAGTTATGAATGTGGGAATTTGCCAATGGATAAATCTTCTAGGCATAGGAACAGGAAGGGGAACAAAGTCATCATGGAGACACAGAAGTGTCACATTTAAGATAACTGGAGCTTGCAAGAGCATCTCCCCCATGCCAGGTGCGCTATGGGGGTCTCAAAACTAGATTATTGTTTTGTCTGTCTAAATTCCTGTTTATGACTTAAATTCTCTAGTAATAAAATACTAAAATAAATGTGTAGGTAAAGATATACAACACCCCTAAGGCACAGACCAAAGAAGAATTTCCATCCATTTATTTTTACAGAAATAAACTCACTGATAAAGAGAATTCATATTCTAAATACACAAATTCTGTAAATTTTAGCCATCCTTTCACATGAAACTAGAGCAAGTTTTCAGGAAAATGTGAATGCTTTCTCTGAATATAATATCTTAATATTTTAAAAATTATATACATGATTTTGATGGTGATATACAAAAAAGATTTGCATATAAATAGATACACAAATGGTATCTGTTAATTTTTAAGTTAATGCTTTAGTAAAGAATATTATATATTAAAGCCTTTAAAATATTTATCAAAGGCTTTCAACGCACAAGAACCATTAGAGTTTGTGGAAGGAATAATATGATAGAAATAAGGTGATATAGAAACGAGAGGACATATTTGTCAATACAGAGAGAACAAACATAGTCAAAGTAGAAGTCTTAATGACACATAGGTGATGAAAACAGCCTGCAAGAGCCAAAAGCAAAACATGGAGTAAATGAGGACAGAAACCTAAGAGGAAGAGTCATTTAGAGAGTGAATAACAATTTGAACTCTGAAAGCACAATGAGAAGGGAAATAAAGATATATAGTATATGGAAATATGAAAACTGCCTGTTTTCTAGAGCAGAGCCCCTGAGAAATAAGCAATAATCATCATAATGTCTCATAGGGTCAAAGTCATCATAACAAGAAACTTTTAAAAGATTTATAGTTTATGTATAGGATTATTTTTCCAGAAGATAATCATATACACCAAACATGTGCAATCTCAAGAAAAGTCAGAGGGGAACAACAGAGCCCATAGAACTGGAGTTACAAATAGTTATGAACCACCATGTAGGTGATGGAAACTAAATACAGGTCTTTTGTAAGAGAAGCAAGTGCTCTTAGCCACTGAGCCATTTCATGAGACTTAGCAATCATCTTTTAAAATAGTGACTCTCAACTTGGCATCACATGTGAAATCAGAAATGAGCTCTTATAGCCAAACTCTGGGTGAACTGTTTTAGGATTTCAGAAATGACCAGGCATCATGAGTTTCTGGTACCTTTTTGAGACACACAGTCCATGTAGGCTTCAAGTTCTCTAAGTGGCTAAGAATTACTTGAAATTCTGGTCCTCTAGTCTCTAACTCCTGAGTGCAGGAATTACAGGTATGTTCCATCACAGCTTCTTCATGTAGTTATAGAGATAAGAACCAGAGGTTTGTGCACAATAGGTAAGCATTTTGTCAACTGAGAAACATCCTAGACCACACACTTGAGATTTAATGCTCTTCTGTCATTCTAATTGTACATCTACTGGTTAAGAATAATGTGAGAGGAAGGTTTCTGTGATCTCTGGAAGAAGAGAGGAACACTCAACAAACATTGAAAACATGACCACTGCACCTCTTGATGGTACATGACATAGCCAATTTCTAGTAGACAAAGTTAGAATTTCAAATAGAATGCATATAATCATGTCATATTGGCCTAAACATACTCTTAGTAATGACACAGTTGTATTCTATAGAGACAAACAACAACCGGCCTCTTAGCTAATGAATGAATACAAGTAACTCATTTGTCCAGAAAATAAATTATTAAATCTCAAATACACACGATCATTTTAATATTCAGAATCTTCAGTTGGGAGAGGATAGGTGTCCGCCCGGCCCGAGATGGATTTGCCTGAGCATCGGCGGGAGACATCTTGGTTCTGGGACTCTGCCGAAAGTAGTCTGCATAAGTGAGTATGGACTACAGAAGCTAACAGCTTCTGGGACAGGGGGGAGCCACAAAGCTTCTGAGGCAGCCCCCTTTTCGGGCTCCAGACATCCTGGCACCTTCCCGGCCAGAGGATAGGTGTCCACCCTGCCCGGGAGGGCTTTGCAGGAGCACCTGGGGGAGCCATCTGGGTTCCCGGATCCCTACGAGACTAGTCTGTGCAGGTGAGAGTGTGGACTACAGAAGCTAACAGCTTCTGTGATAGGCTGAAGCAACACAGCTTCTAGGACAGGTCCTATTTTGGGCCTTCATCTTCAGCCAGGAGGGAGGTCCGAATGCCAGATATCAGTGCACTTTCCCTGTAAGAGGAGAGCTTGCCTGCAGAGAGTGCTCTGACCACTGAAACTCAGAGGAGAGATCTAGTATCCAAGGTCTGCAGATAGAGGAAAACAGAATCATGAGAGGAACAATCTCTAACCAGAGACAACTATAACAACTAACTCCAGAGATTACCAGATGGCGAAAGGTAAACGTAAGAATCTTACTAACAGAAACTAAGACCACTCACCATCGTCAGAACCCAGCACTCCCATCTCGCACAGTCCAGGGCACCTAAAAACACACCTGAAAAGCTAGACCCAGATATAAAACCATATCTCATGATGATGATAGAGGACATCAAGAAGGATTTTAATAACTCACTTAAAGAAATACAGGAGAACACTGCTAAACACGTAGAAGATATTAAAGAGGAAGCACAAAAATCCCTTAAAGAATTGCAAGAAAACACGACCAAACAGGTGATGGAATTGAATAAAACCATCCAAGACCTAAAAAGGGAAGTAGACACAATAAAGAAAACCCAAAGTGAGGCAACGCTGGAGATAGAAACCCTAGGAAAGAAATCTGGAACCATAGATGTGAGCATAAGCAACAGAATACAAGAGATGGAAGAGAGAATCTCAGGTGCAGAAGATTCCATAGAGAACATCAGCACAACAGTCAAAGAAAATACAAAATCCAAAAAGATCCTAACTCAAAACATCCAGGAAATCCAGGACACAATGAGAAGATAATAGGAATAGATGAGAATGAAGATTTTCAACTCAAAGGACCGTCAAATATCTTCAACGAAATTATAGAAGAAAACTTCCCAAACCTAAAGAAAGAGATGTCCATGAACATAGAAGCCTACAGAACTCCAAATAGACTGGACCAGAAAAGAAATTCCTCCCGACACATAATAATCAGAACAACAAATGCACTAAATAAAGATAGAATAATAAAAGCAGTAAGGGAGAAAGGTCAAGTAACAAATAAAGGCAGGCCTATCAGAATTACACCAGACTTTTCACCAGAGACTATGAAAGCCAGAAGAGCCTGGACAGATGTTATACAGACACTAAGAAAACACAAATTCCAGCCCAGGCTACTATACCCAGCCAAACTCTCAATTACCATAGATGGAGAAACCAAAGTATTCCACGGCAAAACCAAATTCACACCTTATCTTTCCATGAATCCAGCCCATCAAAGGATAATAACGGGAAAAAAAACAATACAAGGAGGGAAACCACATCCTAGAAAAAACAAGAAGGTAATCCCTCAACAAACCTAAAAGAAGACAGCCACAAGAACAGAATGCCAACTTTAACAACAAAAATAATAGGAAACAACAATTACTTTTCCTTAATATCTATTAATATCAATGGACTCAACTCCCCAATAAAAAGACATAGACTAATAGACTGGCTATACAAACAAGACCAAACATTTTGCTGGTTACAGGAAACTCATCTCAGAGAAAAAGATAGACACTACCTCAGAATGAAAGGCTGGAAAACAATTTTCCAAGCAAATGGTATGAAGAAACAAGCTGAAGTAGCCATTCTAATATCTAATAAAATCGACTTCCAACCCAAAGTCATCAAAAAAGACAAGGAGGGACACTTCATACTCATCAAAGGTAAAATCCTCCAAGAGGAACTATCAATTCTGAATATCTATGCTCCAAGTACAAGGGAAGCCACATTATTAAAAGAAACTTTAGTAAAACTCAAAGCACACATTGCACCTCACACAATAATAGTGGGAGACTTCAACACACCACTTTCACCAATGGACAGATCATGGAAACAGAAACTAAACAAGGACACAGTGAAAATAACAGAAGTTATGAAAGAAATGGATCTGACAGATATCTACAGAACATTTTATCCTAAACAAAAGGATATACCTTCTTCTCAGCACCTCATGGTTCCTTCTCCAAAATTGACCACATAATTGGTCACAAAACAAGCCTCAACATATAAAAAAATATTGAAATTGCCCCATGCATCCTATCAGATCACCATGGACTAAGGCTGATCTTCAATAACAAAATAAATAATAGAAAGCCAACATTCACGTGGAAACTGAACAACACTCTCCTCAAGGATACCTTGGTCAAGGAAGGAATAAAGAAAGAAATTAAGGACTTTTTGGAGTTTAATGAAAATGAAGCCACAACATACCCAAACTTATGGGACACAATGAAAACATTTCTAAGAGGAAAACTCAGCTCTGAGTGCCTCCAAAAAGAAACTAGAGAGAGCACACATTAGCAGCTTGACAACACACCTAAAAGCTCTAGAACAAAAGGAAGCAAATTCACCCAAGAGGAGTAGACGGCAGGAAATAATCAAACTCAGGGGCGAAATTAACCAGGTGGAAACAAGAAGAACTATTCAAAGAATCAACCAAACGAGGAACTGGTTCTTTGAGAAAATCAACAACATAGATAAACCCTTAGCCAGACTCACTAGAGGGCACAGGGAAAGCATCCTAATTAACAAAATCAGAAATGAAAAGGGAGACATAACAGCAGATCTTGAAGAAATCCAAAACACCATCAGATCCTTCTACAAAAGGCTATACTCAACAAAACTGGAGAACCTGGATGAAATGAACAAGTTTCTAGACAGATACCAGGTACCAAAGTTAAATCAAGATCAGGTTAATGATCTACCCAGTCCTATATCCCCTAAAAAAATAGAAGCAGTCATTAATAGTCTCCCAACCAAAAAAAGCCCAGGACCAGATGGGTTTAGTGCAGAGTTCTATCAGACCTTCAAAGAAGATCTAATCCCAGTTCTTCACAAACTATTCCACAAAATAGAAACAGAAGTTACTCTACCCAACTCATTCTATGAAGCCACAATTACTCTGATACCTAAATTACAAAAGGACCCAACAAAGATAGAGAACTTCAGACCAATTTCCCTTTTGAATATCGATGCAAAAATCCTCAATAAATTTCTCACTAACCGAATCCAAGGACACATCAAAACAATCATCCATCCTGACCAAGTAGGTTTCATCCCAGTGATGCAGGGATGGTTCAATATACGGAAATCCATCAACCTAATCCAGTATATAAAGAAACTCAAAGACAAAAACCACATGATCATCTGGTTAGATGTGGAGAAAGCATTTGAGAAAATCCAACACCCATTCATGATAAAAGTCTTGGAAAGATCAGGAATTCAAGGCCCATACCTAACCATGATAAAAGCAATCTACAGCAAACCAGTAGCCAACATCAAAGTAAATGGTGAGAAGCTGGAAGCTATCCCACTAAAATCAGGGACTAGACAAGGCTGTCCACTCTCTCCCTACCTATTCAACATTGTACTTGAAGTCCTAGCCAGAGCAATTAGACAACAAAAGGAGATCAAGAAGATACAAATTGGAAAGGAAGAAGTCAAAATATCACTTTTTGCAGATGATATGATAGTATATTTAAGTGACCCTAAAAATTCCACCAGAGAACTCCTAAGCCTGATAAACAGCTTCAATAAAGTAGCTGTATATAAATTTAACTCAAACAAGTCAATGGCCTTTCTGTACACAAAGGATAAACTGGCTGAGAAAGAAATTAGGGAATCAAAAAAGATGTAAGATACAATTTGCTAAATGCATGAAACTCAAGAAGAATGAAGACCAAAGTGTGGACACTTTGCCCCTTCTTAGAATTGGGAACAAAACACCCATGGAAGGAGTTACAGAGACAAAGTTTGGAGCTAAGACGAAAAGATGGACCATCTAGAAACTGCCATATCTGGGGATCCATCCCATAATCAGCTTCCAAACGCTGACACCATTGCATACACTAGCAAGATTTTGTTAAAAGGACCCAGATATGGCTGTCTCTTGTGAGACTAGGCCGGGGCCTGACAAACACAGAAGTGAATGCTCACAGTCAGCTATTGGATGGATCACAGTGCCCCCAATGGAGGAGCTAGAGAAAGTACTCAAGGAGCTGAAGGGATCTACAAGCCTATAGGTGGAACAACAAAACAATATGAACTAACCAATACCACCACCCCCTGGAGCTCGTGTCTCTAGCTGCATATGAATCAGAAGATGGCCTAGTCGGCCATCAGTGAAAAGAGAGGCCAATTGGTCGTGGAAACTTTATATGCCCCAGTACAGGGGAACACCAGGGCCAAGAAGTGGGAGGGGGTGGGTAGGGGAGTGGGTGGGGGAGCGTGTGGGGGACTTTTGGGATAGCATTGGAAATGTAATTGAAATAAATACCCAGTAAAAAATATGGAAAAAAGACAAGTTATTATAGTCACATGTGTATAATTTATGTATTTATTAATCAGAAATAAGAGCATTCATTTGCAGCAATTAAGTATAGGTCCTCAAGAATTAATTCCATTATGTTGAAACAGGTAGGAACTGAGGACACCAGAGCAATTTTTTTTACAATTTGACATGTACATTCTCTAAAAATACCAAAATATTATCTTGAACCATTACTATTTTGAATATATAAAGAATGAGATTATATAGCCAATTTTTTTAAGTATGATGAGCTCGTTCAACTATTCCTTGTCTCATGGGGTTATAAGGAATTCCAGTTTTATGTTTGATGCCAAATTCTTTACAAAATGAAGTAAAATTCTTGCTAGAATAGGATGCCCCATTATCTGTCTTAATAAGTTTAGGCAATCCCATGGCATTAAAGGCTTGTAGGCAATGATCAATTACATTTTTAGAGGCCGCTCCTGTATGCAGAGAAGCAAAAGGAAATCCTGAACAAGTGTCAATACAAACATGTATATACTCTAATTTTCCAGATTCTGCATAATGAGTTACATCCATTTGCCAAATATGATTAGGCATAAGACCTTGTGGATTATCTCCTAAACGTGGCACTGGATATAATGTAATACATTTAGGACATTGTTTTACAATATCTGGCTCTTGCAAATCAAAACAACCCTGAGATTCCACCTCACACCAGTGAGAATGGCTAAGATCAAAAATTCAGGTGACAGCAGATGCTGGCGAGGATGTGGAGAAAGAGGAACACTCCTCCATTGTTGGTGGGATTGCAGGCTTGTACAACCACTCTGGAAATCAGTCTGGCGGTTCCTCAGAAAATTGGACATAGTACTACCGGAGGATCCAGCAATACCTCTCCTGGGCATATATCCAGAAGAAGCCCCAACTGGTAAGAAGGACACATGCTCCACTATGTTCATAGCAGCCTTATTTATAATAGCCAGAAACTGGAAAGAACCCAGATGCCCCTCAACAGAGGAATGGATACAGAAAATGTGGTACATCTACACAATGGAGTACTACTCAGCTATTAAAAAGAATGAATTTATGAAATTCCTAGCCAAATGGATGGACCTGGAGAGCATCATCCTGAGTGAGGTAACACAATCACAAAGGAACTCACACAATATGTACTCACTGATAAGTGGATACTAGCCCAAAACCTAGGATACCCACGATATAAGATACAATTTCCTAAACACATGAAACTCAAGAAAAATGAAGACTGAAGTGTGGACACTATGCCCCTCCTTAGAAGTGGGAACAAAACACCCATGGAAGGAGTTACAGAAACAAAGTTTGGAGCTGAGATGAAAGGATGGACCATGTAGAGACTGCCATATCCAGGGATCCACCCCATAATCAGCATCCAAACGCTGACACCATTGCATATACTAGCAAGATTTTATCGAAAGGACCCAGATGTAGCTGTCTCTTGTGAGACTATGCCGGGGCCTAGCAAACACAGAA
Organism: Mus musculus; assembly: GCF_000001635.26. Taxonomy (NCBI): domain Eukaryota; kingdom Metazoa; phylum Chordata; class Mammalia; order Rodentia; family Muridae; genus Mus; species Mus musculus. Next base: position 146,129,832 of record NC_000071.6, read on the forward strand.
GTGGATGCTCACAGTCAGCTAATGGATGGATCACAGGGCTCCCAATGGAGGAGCTAGAGAAAGTACCCAAGGAGCTAAAGGGATCTTCAACCCTATAGGTGGAACAACATTATGAACTAGCCAGTACCCCTGAGCTCTTGACTCTAGCTGCATATGTATCAAAAGATGGCCTAGTCGGCCATCACTGGAAAGAGAGGCCCATTGGACACGCAGACTTTGTGTGCCCCGGTACAGGGGAACGCCAGGGCCAAAGGGGGGGAGTGGGTGGGTAGGGGAGTGGGGGTGGGTGGGTAAGGGGGACTTTTGGTATAGCATTGGAAATGTAAATGAGCTAAATACCTAATAAAAAATGGAAAAAAAAATTACTCATGGGGTATGGGTTGGGGAATGGAATATGGAGTGTAAAAAATAAAATATTTTTTAAATGATGATGAAAAAAAAAAAAAAAACAATATCTGGCTCTTTGCCAAAATAAGTTAGCACCTGCTTCTTTCCAAGGATAACCGTCTGAGCTACTGCTTCATAATATGGCAAGATATTACGTTTAGGAGAAATCCTCAAATGTATCCACATTAGAGGAGAGTTTTGCCATAACAATCCTGTAGGCATATGAATCATATTAAAAATTAACAGTGTAAGGGCAAAGAGTAATCTATATAAGTGACAAATTATTCTTCAATAGCTTTTTTCCACTGTTGTAAGGCCAGCAATCCTTCTGAGGTTAAAGATCTAGGGGAGGTTGGATCAGAACTCCCTTTAAGACTATCAAACAAAGGTTTTAACTCCCTTGTAGTACACTTTAAATAGGGACAAAACCAATTAATATCACCTAACAATTTTTGAAAATCATTCAAAGTCCTTAAGTTGTCTCTGCGAATAACTATCTTCTAGGGAAAAGCAGCTTGACTAGTAAATCGAAAATCCAAATAATTATAAGGATCCTGAATTTGTATCTTTTCAGGAGCTATCTGTAATCCTTACCAGTTAAAGCTTTATGTAAACCTCTATAAAACAAAAGCAAATCCTGAGGGTCTTTTCCAGGCAACCCAGGACAATTTCTTAACTGACCAAAAACAGACTTCTTAAAGGAACAGTATTTTTTTCTTATAAGTTGCATAAGCAATTGCAAGCTTGAGAATTAATAACATCTGAGGGATGAACAATTTTAAGCACTGTAAGCTCTGAGATATAATATTGACTATTAATTTACAACTTAAAGTTTGATTGTTCAACATTTTAAAACACCATCTACAGCACACAATTTAATTATCTGTGCTGAAACAGGAGAAAACTCAAAAGAGTAAATGTGTGATCCAATTCACATATACTTTTTTCCCACAGAAGGCCTGTTTTTAAACACAGTAAATGGGATGCATGCATGCATGAATTTATACAAGATATAGAAGCATGCATAAAAACAATCTTTTAACTGTCTTAGGATAAGGATTATCAATTTTTTTTAAATTATGGTATGCAATAGATCAAACATCAATATTCTGTAATAACCAAATTAATGGCTGTTTGGAACAAGGAACAGACACTTAGGTTCTTAAGACACAATTTTTGTTATAGTTTTTCTAAAATATATGATTTATCTTACAATTCTTTATTAGCACCACAATGGCTTTATAGCGTGTTAAAACTTTACTTTGAGGTGAAGAAGGATGATTTTACAACAATGTTTTCTCTTGCCAAAGATTTGTTGTGGGCACATAAATAAAATGAGCAGGTAATATTTAATTACCATTGATTATAATTGATGACAATTGATCACAGAAGTTTCCTCTGCTTTTTGTGAAACCTTTTTGTTTCTCATCAGTAATTTTGAATCTCACTAGATAGCACCTAACAAAGCTTTAAGTCGCTTTAAGACTTCAAAGTGAAGTCTTAGCAAATTAACATCTCTTGGAAGCTTTTGAAAATAAAATTTTGAAGCAAATCATTTTTTCCTTCTTAGATTTTCTGTACCACAGTTTTCTAATATAGCTAAAAAAACCCTAAGCATTAAAAGATATTGCCTCTGAATATTATCTGGAGTTATAGCTACTCCCCAGAACTTAAAAGCTGATTGTGTGAGAGCAAGGATTTAAAGTAAATTTCCCCTTAAAAAGCATTAGTAACTAAAATACTTTTCACTTAGGAAACAATATACATATAAGCAAACTCTGTACACTATAACTTTATATAAAATAGGCAAGTCAAATTGCAATGTCTTGATAAATTCCACAGCCTGATTGACCTTTTACAAATTTTGAATTTAAACTTTATTTAGAACAACATCTGGTTAGATCTGCAACAAGGCTCTTTTAGCTAAAAGGAAGGGAGGGAGAGCTGAAGTCCCAGGAATTTCCCTAGTCACGGTTTGTGAAACAAAAGAAGTGCCACACAAGCCTCACTGAGGCTGCTCCCCTCCGAGCTCAGCGTCAACCCAAATGCAAACATTTCTCAATCTGAGCACTCTGCCAGAGTCCTGGCCCAAAGATTATCCCTATTTTGAAGTATCTTTAGAGACCTGTTTTCTTGGGTTCATGACTCCAACCCTGAGTTACCAATTTTAAGCTAACTTTCTGTTACAAGCAAAAGGCTGCCTGCCCCTTTAAGAGCTCCTTTTGCAATCGGTTCCCAGCAGGGCTTTTCTAGCTGAGCTTGACTCCCAGCCACAGTGCAGTGTAACTTATCAGTTACTGCTGTGCAAATTGAGACTGCCTTTTAAACAAGTTAAACTAAATCAAAGGATGGACAGCCAACAAATAAAGCTTTAACCATTTTTTTCACATGAAACACAGAACAAAAATCATTCAAACAACAAAACAAAAGCAAACATAAATAGACAGACATATGGACAAATGGTGCGCAAAGGACAGACAATAGACAGAGAGGGAATAGAACTTAATGTCTCAAAGGGACCCAGATATCCTAACCAGAACTAAGAATATCTCCATAGGAGCCAGAGAAGAAGCAGGACGTCTCCTGTTTTCCTTCTGTCCCTAGGAAAGCTCTGAAATCGCTTATTTTCATTTTCCCTCTTTCTTGCTAAAAGATCCCCAAACAAGGAATAACTGCTTTTCTGAAACTTATTCTCTCTCTCTCTCTCTCTCTCTCTCTCTCTCTCTCTCTCTCTCTCTCTCTCTCTCTCTCTCTCTCTCATGTTCAAACTCTAATTTTTTATTTCCTTCTTCTGGGAATTCTGCCAGTGAAGGGAGAAGTGGTAGCTTCTGTTAGTTACTCGCTAATAATAAAATATAGTTGCAAGGACCTCATCGGGACCCTCATTAGCTAGTTTATCATTTAAATCTCTACCTACCTTTCACCATTTTTTACAGTGTATCTCTGCTCCATCTATAATAAACCATGGACATGCCTGGTCTATGAAATTAAAAAATTTTATCAAATCTTTCTTTTTAACTCTAACTCCTCCTTACTGAGAGCCATCTTTAAGCCTTTAACAAAGGCTGCCTCTTAAGAAAGCTTATTTCCCATTTTCTGAGTGGAGATGAATCACTCACCAAGGACTTCTTTCTCCCGTGAGTGGCAGAAGCAATCCTTCACTACTTATTTTTTCTTGGGGTCGCGAGGAACTTCTCTGGGACCTCCACTGAAGGCAATACGATCCGAACCTCAGCTGCACGTTTGGGCACCACTTGTCCCACCCAGGAGGACCTAGTTATTCGTGGGTTCTAGGGGGATTGCAAACCTGGGAGAAAATGGGACGGAGAGAAAGGAGAAGCAGAGACCAAGAAGGGGGTCCTATCAAGGTCTCAGTTTATTAGGCTGAAACGCCAGGTTTTTATGCATACAGCAAGGGGAAGAGGGAGGGGTTGAGGGGGGATTAACAAAGAACAAAGAAGTGGGCCTTTGTTATGGGGACATGAAGGCTGAATTCAGGCTCCAGGCAGCGGACACTCTGCATCTTATCTCTGGAATGTAGATACTCCTTAACAGCCTTGGGTGTCAGGCTGGGCTAAGCATGTAACTCATGTCCTTGGAAGTCTTGGGAGTTAGGAAGAGATAAGGAAGAGCGGACTATAATTCAGCTTTTACAGCCTCAGGTGCCAGGGAGGAGGGGGTGATGACCCGCTCCTTAGCACAAGGCCGTTTGGCTTGTTAGGGTTGGAAACTGTGAAAGGCTTGCTTTCTCACTGTATGGTATCCAACATCTCGCACCTGGCCTGGACAGAGATCTCCGTGGAAAACCTCTGGTACCCAGGCCCACATCTGGCTCCCCGACGTGGGGCTTGAACAAACATGACCGCACTGAACAGATACTGGGGGAAGGTGAGCCTCCACACGTCTGGAAACAATCTGTCTTTTTCTACTGTGCTTTCGGTCAGCACCATCGAGTGGATTTAGACAAGCTAAAGGGACAACTAAAGCCTCCTGGCCAAAGCTACTCTCTGGTGTTGGCTGAAGGTCCCTCTGGCCTCAGTCTAAATCCAGACAGCACGCAACGGGCGCTGGCAAAGACTATCTAACTTCTCCTTAAAACAAAACAAAAACCTGGTAATGCAGAAGCCACTTAAGAGCCACAGGGCGACTGCCAGTTCTTAAATCTGTGGGAAGGCTTAGTGTTTTGGACCTTTGTGGAATTGCCCCAAAGCCAAATAGGCCAAGGTAACGTTCCCATTGGACAAGCGCTTCTCCTCTTTTCTATCATGGGCAACTCACCATCACATAAAAAATCACCCCAGGCCAGGGAAATTCGTGCCCTACTAAAACACCGAATAAAGATAGCCAAAAAACTAGCCTCCTTATTGTGGGAGGAAGTCCTTCAGATAGCACCATGCATGGCCAATGATAATATTTATAGCACAGACTCATGGATCAGAGTAGCTTCTCTCATCAAAAACAAAGATACCCGAGAAGGAAAAACACCCTCCTGTGAATTTTTGCCAATCTTAGCCACACTTAGGCAGTGCGTAAGGCCATCTAAAATAGGAAAACCTGATAGCAACACAGCTGCTGAGCTCCCTCAGTCAGATGAACCCAAGGTTCAAGGTCCTACAGACCACTCCATTTCAGATCTCACAGCCCTTACCCAATTAATAAGAGAGATAAAATCCATCTACCCACCCCTGCCTCCTTATGCCTTAGAGGGAAAACTAAACCATCCGCTCCTCTGGCCCCTCTCTCTCCCACTCAAAGGCAAGGTTCCATTTTTAAAAAAAAACAAAGGAGCTACCATCTCCTCCAGAGAGAGGCATCTCTACCCCACTTCTCCAAGCCATAACTTCAAAACTCATAGATGAAGCCCCGCCTAACTCCATAGTCCCTTACCCCCCACCATCTACCACCCAACAACTTTGTAATATTCAAGACTCTCTTGCAAAAACCTACCCTGACTCCCAGGCTACTCAGGAGTCCGATACAAAACTAAAAACCCAAACTGCTCAAGTATTCCCAGTTAATGTCAACCCCAGCTGAAATAAACCCCTTAATTGGTACCCACTCCAAGCCTCAGACTTAAAAGAACTCAGGCAGGCAGTGAAGGAAGATGGCATCCATGCACCCTGGACAAAATCTCTCCTACAGAGCCATATTGCCAACTTAAATACCCCCCCCCAAGATTGGAGAGATATTTGTCGTTCTGCCCTTCCCAGATGAATGTTTTTGGAATGGGAAGCCTTATTTTGAGATTAATGCCATCAACAAGTTAGGCAAAACCAGAGCAGAGGTGACACTCCATGTGGCTTTAATGAACTCTTTGGCCAGGAAGACTTTTCCACTAGAGCACAGCAGGCAACTCAGCCAGCAGGGTACTATGAGCAGGTCCACCTCTGTGCAACCCAAGCTTGGGATAGGCTTACTCCACCCCTGCCACAAGACCCCTGCCTCCTTCCTGCTCTCTCTCTATCAAAAGCCCAGAGAACCACTATATGATTTTATTCTCAGAACTAAAATGAGCCTAAACAGAAAAATTCCCAAACCCACAGCCAGAGACCTCCTTCATAAAACCCTCGTATTCTTGCCGGGGTCCCCAGGAGGAACATCATGATAGATGAATTGTAGCAACCCAAGAGTCAGAGCCCGACTCTGGCAGGTCCACCAAGACCTCAGACTGTGCCTCCCTCGCCCCAAGAGTGGGATACCGAGGGTTCTCACAGTGCAACACCCACCCAGCAGTTCCGTCGAGGGTTCTATGCAGTCAGACTTCCCAAGTTCTGCCTTGCCAAGTGACCCTAGCCCTGAGCAGATGCAGGGACCCCACTTTTTACCCCACATCTGGTGGCCAATGTGCGGCAGAACCAGCTAAAGTGTACTCTATTGCCTAAGACAAACGGCTACTGAACTTGGGGAAAGTTACATGATAGTAAGGAAAGAATGATGTCTATCTAGACTAATCAAAAGCTGTTTAAAACTGATGTTAATACCCTCAAACTGTACTACTCATAGAACAATTAATTGATTCGATGATCCCTTGTGGTTTACATATCAGTGTGACTGTGGCTTCATACAAAGAATTGGGTAGTGTTCCTTCTATTTCTATTATACGGAACAGATTGAAGAGTATTGGTATTAGTTCTACTTTGAAGGTCTGATAGAATTCTACACTAAATTATCTGGTCCTGGACTTTTTTACGTTGGGAGGTTTTATTGACTGCTTCTATTTCTTTAGGGGTTATGGAACTGTTTAGATGGTTTATCTGATCCTGATTTAACTTTGGTACCTGGTCTGTGTCTAGAACATTGTCCATTTCAATCCAGATTTTCTAGTTTTGTTGAGTATAGGCTTTTGTAATAATTTCTGATGATTTTAAAATTTTCCTCAGTTTTTGTTGTTATATCTCCCTTTTCATTTCTCATTTTGTTAATTTGGATTCTGTCTCTGTGCCCTCTGGTTAGTCTGGCTAAGCATTTATCTATCTTGTTGATTTTCTCAAAGAACCAGGTCCTGGTTTTGTTGATTCTTTGTATAGTTCTTTTTGTTTCTACTTGGTTGATTTCAGCCCTGAATTTGATTCTACTCCTCTTGGGTGTATTTGCTTCTTTTTGTTCTAGAGTTTCAGGTATGCTGTCAAGCTGCTAGTGTATGCTCTCTTCAGTTTCTTTTTTGAGGCACTCAGAGCTATGAGTTTTCCTCTTAGCACTATTTTCATTGTATCCCACACATTTGGGTAGGTTGTGCCTTAATTTTCATTGAATTGCAAAAAGTCTTCAACTTCTTTCTTTATTTCTTCCTTGACCAAGTTATCATTGAGTAGAGTGTTGTTCAGCTTCCATGTGTATTCATGCTTTCTGCTGTTTTTGTTATTGTTGAAGACCATCCTTAGTCCACAGTGACCTGATAGGATGCATGGGATTATTTCAATCTTCTTGTATCTGTTGATGCTTGTTTTGTGACCGATTATATGGTCAGTTTTGGAGAAGGTACCATGAGGTGCTGAAAAGAAGGTATATTGGTTTAGGATGAAATGTTCTATAGATATCTGTTAAATCTACTTTGTTCATAATGTCTGTTTGTTTCACTGTGTCTCTATTTAGATTCTGTTTCCATGATCTGTCCATTGAAGAGAGTAAGATGTTGAAGTCTCCCACTATTATTTTGGGAGGTACAATGTGTGCTTTGAGCCTTAGTAAAGTTTCTCTTATGAATGTGGGTGTCCTTGCATTTGAAGCATAGATATTCAGAATTGAGAGTTTATCTTGATAGATATTTTTTCCTTCGATGAGAATGAAATGTCTTTCCTCCTCTTTTTTAATAACGTTTGGTCAAAAGTGATTTTATTCAATATTAAAATTGCTACTCCAGCTTGTTTCTTGGGACCATTTGCTTGGAAAATTTTTTCATCCTTTTACTCTGAGGTAGTGTCTGTCTTTGTCACTGAGGTGCATTTCCTGTGTGCAGCAAAATACTGGGTCCTGTTTATGTATCCAGTCTCTTAGTCTATATCTTTTTATTGGGGACTTGAGTCCATTGATGTTAAGAGATAGTAAGGACCAGTGATTGTTGCTTCCTATTATTTTTGTTGTTAGAAGTGGAAGTAAGTTTGTGTGGCTATCTTCTTTTAGGTTTGTTGAAAGATTAATTTCTTGCTTTTCCTTAGGAGTAGTTTCCCTCCTTGTGTTGCAGTTTTCCATCTTTTATCCTTTGTAGGGCTGGATTTGTGGAAAGATATTGTGTAAATTTGGTTTTGCCATGGAATATCTTGGATTCACCATTATGGTAATTGAGAGTTTTGCTGAGTATAGTAGCCTGGACTGGCATTTGTATTATTTTATGGTCTGTATGACATCTGCCCAGGATCTCCTGGCTTTCGTAGTCTCTGGTGAGAAATCTGGTATAATTCTGATAGGTCTGCCTTTGTATGATACTTGACCTTTATCGCTTCCTGCTTTTAATATTCTTTCCTTTGTGCATTTGATGTTTTGATTAATATGTAATGGAAGGAATTTCTTTTCTGGTCCAATCTATTTGGAGTTCTGTAGGCTTCTTGTATGTTCATGGGCATCTCTTTCTTTAGGCTAGGGAAAGTTTCTTCTATAATTTTGTTGGAGATATTTACTGGCCCTTTAAGTTGGGATTCTTCCCTCTCTTCTATACCTATTATCCATAGGTTTGTTCTTCTTATTGTGTCCTGGATTTCCTGAGTGTTTGGGGTTAGGTGCTTTTTAAATTTTGCATTTTCTTTGACTGTTGTGCCAATGTTTTCTATGGTAACTTCTCCACCTGAGATTCTCTCTTCTATCTCTTATATTCTGTTGGTGATGCTTGCATCTATAACTTCTGATCTCTTTACTAGGTTTTCTAACTCCAAGGTTGTCTCCCTTGATGATTTCTTTATTGTTTATATTTCCATTTTTAGATCCTGAATGGTTTTGTTCAATTCATTCACCTGTTTAGTTGTGTTTTCCTGTAATTCTTTAAGGAAATTTTGTGGCTCCTCTTTAAGGGCTTCTACATTTTTACCTGTGTTCTGTTGTATTTCTTTAAGGGAGTTATTTATGTCCTTCTTAAAGTCTTCTGTCATCATCATGAGATATAATTTTAAATCCAAATCTTGCTTTTCCAGTTGGTGGGGTATCCAGGACTTGCTGTGGTGAGAGAACTGGGATCTGATGATGCCAAGCAGCCTTGGTTTCTGTTGCTTAGGTTCTTGGATTCACCTCTCACCATCTGGCTATCTCTGTTGTTAGTTGGTCTTGTTGTCTCTGACTGGAGCTTGTCCCTCCTGTGGACCTGTGAGCCTGTGATCTTAGGTGTGGCAGCACTCCTGGGAGACCAACTCTCTCTGGGCAGTAATAAGGTTCAGAGAGCTGTGATCTTAGGTATGTCAGCACTCCTTGGAGACCTGTTCTTTCCTGGTGGGATTTGGGTGTGGAGAGCTGTGGGACAACCTTAGCTCCAGGACGCAGAGGGAGACCTGAAAGCTCCTGTTGGTATACACCTTTAATTCCAGGAGACAGGCACAAACAGATCTCTGAGTTCAAGGCCAGCCTGGGACAGAGCAGGTTCCAAGTAATGAACAGCTTAGGTTTAAACACCTTTAATTTGGGCCATACCTTTGCTGAGTCCTACATAAGGACAATGGAAGAAGAAGGGCTCACTCTTCTTCTCCGGATTGTACTTACTTGCCAGCACATCTGTTGGAACCTACTTCATAAGGATTCCAGCTTATACAGACCAGCTAAAACACTTATCCCCATGGGATTGAGCAACTACTAGATTCTTGGACTTCCCATTCACAGCTGGCCATTGTTGAGTTAATTGGACTGTAGACTATAAACCATTCCAATAATTTCCACTAATATTGTTGAGGCCCTCTCCTTATAATATAACTGTAGCCATTTTGTATTGGTCTCCATTTTTCTCATAAAGTGAATTTAAGTTCAGATTCACAGACTCCACTTCCCAGATTTAACTATCCAAAGCTGACACACACAAAAAAAAAGTTACTAATAAGCCAAAAAGTTATGGTTGAATCACTTGTATCCTATTATATCCATGTTCTGAAATTTCCCTGTTCACCACCTGTCCACCACCCTTCTTACCTCACTCAGGACTAATCAATTTCAACTCTAGGTGTTAATACTTTGTCTAGTTAGACAAAAATGTTGTACCACTTCACTGCCTGTCTTTGAACTTTTAAACCTGGTATTTAAAAAGCCTCCCCTGAGGACAGATGGTGCCACAGTTGGGTTTTTCCTTCTTATGGACCTAGATATCCATTATTATGGTGTGCATTCAATAAACTATTCTTGTTTAACTGAGATTTGTGAACTCATGGCTTGTGTGGTGACTCCTAGACCCCCACAAATATATAGAGAAGTCTGTTCCCTTAATCGAGAGTTCCATAAGTTCTGCAACTCAAGAGACCCCTGACTAATACCTTGAATACTATAACCTTGAAGAGGGTTTTTTATCCAATTAGAAACCAAGTGGCTACCCCCATAACATTCTTGTTGTATCTAGGCGTATCTTTCTTGGCTAATCATAATTGTGGCTTTCCTGGCTCATAGATGGGTAAGATTGTTAATGACTTTTCTACTTCATCAGACTGCAAATTCCCATTCTATGAAAGCTAACCAACAAGGATTCTAGTTTCCTGAGCAATACTCATTTGATTTCTTCCTATCCTGTGACAAAAGTATGTCATTTCTTTGACAAATTGTTTGTTTGCTTGCTTGCTTGCTTGCTTGCTTTGTATACAATGGTGTTTTCCTACATGTTTGTCAGTGTACCATTTCATGTCTAGTAATCTCAGAGGCCAGAAGAAATCAATCAATTCTCTGGAACTGGATTTACAAATGGGTGCTAGTATCAAGCCTGGGTACTCTGAGAAAATATCCAGTGGCCACAAATTGATGAGGTAATTCCTCAATACAAGCATTAGGGTTTTAGCATCAATGTCTTGTCAGAAACCAAGAGCAATGGCAATGACCTTTATTATAAAAACGGCTGTATTTTTGTGGAATCTCCATGATGTCTTGACCAACAGCTCAAGGGATGGTATCTCAAACTAACATGAGACTTTTTATCTGGAACCTATGGGTTCTGAGGGGAGTATTATGCTCTGTGTACAGTAATGACAATTAACTCATATAAACATTTTAACTATTATATACAAAGCTTGTAAATACTAAGATTTTATAAGCTGTTTCCAAACATCTTTAGTGCTATCTCTCCCCCTACTTCCTCTGCCATGCTTTCCCATCTATTGCCTCAGTGTGGTGTTTTAGATAAGAATGGTTACCATAGGCTCGAATACTGTGTCACTATGGAATATAAATATTTGAAAGGATTAAGATGTGTGGCCTTGTTAAAGTGCATGTGTCACTAGGAGTGAACTTTGATGTTTCAAAAGTCCACCCCCCCCTCTCTTGCTGCTGCTGCCCATACATCAGGATATAGAACTCTGAACTACTTCTCCAGATCCATGTGTGCCTATATGTTGCCATGATGACAATAGACTAACCTTTGAAACAATAAGCAAGCCCCCAACTAAATGCCTTCTTCTATAAGAGTTTTCTTGATCATAGTGTCTCTTCATAGCAAAAGAACAGTGACTAAGACATCATTAAACCCCTTCCCCCCAGTAATGGAAATAGTAATGATTTACATCTGCTCTCAAGATTTTACCTAAATCTTTATAAGCATGATGAATTGTGATTTCATTAACTAGGTATTTTTTTCTGTTTTTTGTTGTTGTTGTTGTTGTTTTGTATCCTCTACCCATAAATCTCAGAGTCAGACAAGCCCTACAATGCCTCCATCCAACTTTCTCATCCTATTTTTCCAGGCCGAATTACAAGAAATCTTGTGAATATAATTTATGGTATCTCAATATACAGTTATAAGCATTACTTGTTTAAACCAGTACCTTTACCCCAAAACTAAGCATTTCCAAGAACATCAAATCCTTTGTTCTGGTCTTTCCAATAGAAACATGTTTTGAAAGTGATTGAGCCAGCAAGATAGCTCAGGACGAAGTGGTCCTTGCTATGTGAGATGGGTAGCTTTATGTCAACTTGGTACAAGCCCATCATTTAGGAAGAGAGCCTAAATCAATTGAGAATATCCTCCTACCAGATGACCCTGTGGACAAGCTTGTACTGCATTTTCTTGACTGAGAAGGATATCCTAGCTCACTGTGGCTAGACCAGTAGTCCTGGGTCCTAAAAGAAAGCTGGCTAATCAATCAGTGGGATGGTAAACTATCAATCAGCACTTCTCCTTGGCTTCTGCTCTAGTATCTGCCTCCTAGCTCCTGGCCTAGTTCTTGCTCTGACTTCCTTTGTTGTTGAACAGTGATGCAAAAGTAAGAGAAATAAAAACTCCCTTTCACAGTAGCTTTCAGCCATGATATTTTATCCTAGGAATAGAAAATTATAAGACAGCATGCAAAGCTCTGGCCTGAGTTCTTTTTTTTCCAGAGATAACTGAAATAGAAAACTATTATTCCAAATGGAATTTCTCTTGTTAGCACACTGAGACCACCCCCACTTCAACTGAACATCTGATAGTTTGTATTTAAGAACAGTCCTATTGCTATGTAGCAAATACTTCAAACTCTTTTAGTTTGTCCAACTTTGTACAAAATAAAAATGATGAAACTGTCCTGATTCAGCAATATAGCTGAAAATCCAAAAGTAGTTGAGGGATTCCATATACCAGGCAACCTCTAAGCTAAGTGCCCCTTGATACCCCTCTGCAGATTCAAGACACTGAGGAAGCAATGGCCAGATCCAACAACAGGTACTTGTCCATGTATATGTTATTATTGAGAAGGCATACTCCTGTATGAAAACACTGTACTTCATGTCTTCAAACGTTCACATTTCTTCAGAACAGAGAGAATGACATATACTGAGGTAGGGGCTCCTTTGAAGTACATTACTGCCAGCCAGTGGTGGCTCAAGCCTTTAATCCCAGCATGTGGGAGATAGAGGTAGGCAGATGAATTCTGATTTTCCCCTCTGAGAATTGATTTCAATTTAGGTATAAACGAAATATTTCATGGAGACATCTTTAAAATGGTTTTATGTACATGAGTGGTTTATCTGTAATGTATATCTGTGTACCATGTGCAAGCAGTGTCCACAAAGGCCAGAAGGAGGCATCATATCTTCTGGAATTGGAATTTCAGATGATTGTGAGTCACCATGTGGGTACTGGGGACAGTCTCTTCCTTGAGAAGAACAGCCAGTGTTGTTATTATCTGAACCATCTCTCTAAGCCCCAAGAGACTATTTTTTACAGTAAACCCAGCAATATTTTTTGGAAGCCTTGTTTCTGCCTCTTGGTCTCCCTTATCACTCTACCCGTTTGAAGTTAGATACTCCGTCTGTTTTAAGAGAAATTTAACATTCAGAGATGTCAAATCTATACAATAGACAAATCTGGAGCAATTGTCACTTTGGAGGATAACTGTAACTCTGGAAGTTTCACTGTGGCCCTTTAAAAATAATAGCTTTTGCCTTCCGTTCTTCCTTTAAATCGAATTAATCTGTAGAAAGTAAATTGAGCCACAACCATTCCTTGGCTGAGGGCCAGGGCCACTTGTTCCTGCTTCAGGGTAGGCATCCATCTTTGTGCTCATAAGCTGTGCCCAGAGCTGCTTATTCCGATATGTGGGATGCAGAATTGGACTGGGCTCAAGCTGGCTCCCTGGGGAGACTCCAGGGTCCCTTATCCCCTGTCAATCAACCTCTGAGACAACTTTATTCCCGGATTTAAGATCTTCATTGTGGCTCTTTAAATTCAAGCAGGCTCTGGCAACATTGACTGCAAACATGCCTATTACGTGTTGATGGAGACCCTAAGTGGATTCAACCCCTTACCACCTGTGCCAGGTGTCAGAGGCAGCTTTTCATTTAGTATCCGATTCCAGGAAAAGCAGGGGCCAAGGACCCGGGAGGGTCACATGACAGGGAGTCTGTAGAACAGGGAGGGAGGGATGTGTGGGAGGCTAGAATTGGAAGCAGTGCTGTTAGCCCAGAACCATTTGTATCCTGGGATTGGTGGCTAAGGTGGCCCCAGACCAGGAGGGCCTAAGAAAAATGGGAAGAGTTTGGGGCAAGGGCTCTCCTATCATGTGCAAGATACTGGGTTCAGTCTCTCAAAACAAGAAAAAGGCAAAAAGCCAGACCTTTGGTTTAACAGCAGAAAGAAAGCATCATTAAAACTGGGAACACTGCCAGGAGGTGGTGGCACACACCTTTAACTGCGGCGTTTGAGAAGCAGAGATAGGCGGATCTTTGTGAGTTCAAGGCAAGCTGGTCTACAGAGTGAGTTCCAGGACAACTCGGGCCACAAAGAGAAACCCTTTGGCAAAAACAAACAAACAATGAAAACAATAAAAAAATAAAGAAGAAGCCTTAAGAAGGCAGTGTACATTTTTGTTACATTGTTACAAGAACCTGATTAGAATTGTTTTGTATAAGAAATCATAAATATTTTATTATTTGATTTATATTATGTATTATTACATTTGTGTTTCTCTCTCTTTCTCTCTCTCTCTCTCTCTCTGTGTGTGTGTGTGTGTGTGTGTGTGTGTGTGTGTGTGTGTGTATGTGTGTGTGTGTGTGTATGTGTGTGTCTGTGTGTGTCTGTGTGTGTGTATGTGTGTGTGTCTGTGTGTATTTGTGTGTGTGCACACACACCCATCACAGCACATTGGTTAAGGTCAGGAGCTGGCTGTCTCCTTTCATCCCCTGAGCTCTTCAGATAACAGGGTTGTCATGTTTCCAGAAAGTTCCTTTCCCCACTCACCAGCTCAAACACTTGCATTTTACAGGTTCCTTTTTAGTTGATTTAGTTGCCTTTTTTCTTTCCTGTTCTGGGGACCTAAACCAGGAGGATTTTGAGCCAAGTTAGATAGGCCCTCTACCTCCAAGCAGCAACCTCAGCTCCAGAAATCAATTTACATGAATGGAAATCTGTGCAAAGATTTATGTGACCCATGCCACAGGTGAAGCAGCAAATGAATAATATTTTCTTGTACCCCAGAAAATGAATTCTGATTTTCCCCTCTGAGAATTGATCTTGGTTTAAGAATATTTCCACTTTCCACCCAAAACTTATTCTTTCTACAAGAAATGCAGGGATTGGGGGGTGGAGAGAATGGCCAATCAATAACCGACCCAACTTGAGACCCATCCCATGGACAGGCCCTAATCCCTGTCACTTACCGATACTTGGTTATGCTTGCGGGCAAGAATCTAGCATGGCTATCCTCTGAGAGGCTCCAGCCACCAACCAAGTCACACAGATATAGACACCCACAATCAAACAGTGGATGGAGTTTGGAAACTCTAATGGAAGAATAAGAGGAAGGAAGGCAGCCCCTAAGCAGATAGAAAATTCACAGGAAGACCAACAGAACCAACTAACCTGGACCCTTGGGGCTCTCAGAGACTGAACCACAAACTGAAGAACATACACAGGCCGGACATAGCTGTCCCTGCTCGTATGTAGCTGATGTGCGCTTGGTCTTCATGTGGGTCCCAAACAAATGGAAAGGGAGCTATCTGAAAGGCTGTTGCCTGAACGTGGGATATGGTCTTCTATCTAGGCTGCCTTGTCTGGCCTCAGTGGGAGAGGAAGTGCCTAGCCTCTCAGAGACTTGAAGTGCCACGTTGGGGTTGGGGATACCCAGAGGGCCCCCACCATTTCAGAGGAGAAGGGAAGGGGGAAGGGTTGTGGGAAGGGGTGACCAGGAGGGCAGCAGTAAGCAGGATGTAAAGTGAATAATTAAAAAACATCCTCCAGCCAGTGAGATTTCTCAGCTGGTAAGGGTACTTGTTGCTAAATCTGACAGGCAGACTGAGTTTGATCCCTGGAACGCTCATGATGGAAGAAGAGAGCTGACTCCTGCAAGTTCTTCTCTGATCTCCACACGTGCCCTATAGCAGGGTGTCTGCCCACTCTGGATCCCTGTCTCTGCTTCCTGAACGCTGGGATTAAAGGCATGTGCCACCGTGCTCACCCAGACTGCTTTTCTTTTTTAATTTCCAGGAGCTGTTAAGCAAAATTCTCTGTTTTAATTTGAAATAAATTATTTGAGGGTCTGGAGAGAAAGGGCTCATCTGTTTAGAATATTTGCTGTTCTACCTGAGAGTCTGAGTTTGGTTTCCAGCATCCGCGCTGGACAGCTCAAAACTGTCTGTAACCTTCTCCTGGATTCCTTCGGCACCTGGACACATGTGGCAGAAATACATAGGTATTTCTGGAGTTAACTGTGTCTCTCTTTTATTCAGAACTGGGGTGATTCCATGAGGTTTAACGCCCCCCACAAGCAGAAGCAGGTGCCTGCCCGTGACTCTGGGAGGGAGGTCACCATCCCCACAGTTCATGTGGGCATCATTTGATTTCGGTAGAAGCAGGGCTTAGATGTGTTGGAAGAGGGCTTATCAAAAGGTCAAACCTCAACTCAAGTCACACTTCTCTGTGCATAGGGGTTTGATGTCCGGCAAATCTGTGTCTTCTGAGACTTTTTCCAGGAACTTCTGCTGCCATGACCTGCTCTCCTACCTCGAGGACAGGGACACCTTCAATTCTCAAGGGATCTGCAGGTTATGAAATCTGCCAACCCAAAGGCTGAGGGTGGCATCAAATAACCTATGAGGCCTATAGCAGAGTGTCCCTACCCTTGCTGTTGCCCAGCTATCAGATGTTCCCACCAATGTGTTACCAACATATCCTTCATGTATTACTTTCTTTGTCCTGTTACTATACAACTGTCACCAAACAGTTTCAATATTGTAACGTGGTATTTTTTGTAACCTAATGTGCCTAGGCCCTGGTCACTCATATTTAGCTCTAAAACAAATGATCTTTGTGGTTGTCTGTACAGCTTGTTGACGGGGAGGAGCCCTTTGCCCCAGCAGCAGTTACCAGAATATGCCAGAAGCATCTCCCCACCAAGTCAGCAGGCCATGAGAAAGACAGCAGACTAGCCTCCCACAAAACCCACCAGAGCCTCCTCATGCTTGACCTAAAATGATTTCATTATATTCACGATGGAATATAGCATCAAAGTAGGAAAGGAAAATATTTGTGGAATAAAAAGGGGGGAAAGACAAATTAGCATCACTGTGTGACTCTTTTGTCTCTTTTTTTCTGAGACCTTAGGGAGACAGAGATACGTCAAATCACTTGATACATAGAAATTATTCTAAGTCATCGGCACATGGTTCCTAATGGACATAGCAGTAACAGATCACTCTGAGGCCTGCTGATGCATTTCATCATACACTGAAGTCTCAAAAGTTTCCAAGGATGAAAGCCACACAGATAGATGGATTTTCTTACTAAAGGGTAATCAGTGACAAAACCCGGAACCTTCTCGCCTGCTTGGAAGTGAAGCATTAGTTCCCTAAAGAGAGTCTGAGAAAATAAAATACCCCTCATAGAAGTCAGAAATTAAACAATTATTGAACATTAATTAAGAATAATTAATTAAATAACCAATAAATCAAACAATAATTAATAAAATCAATCAATAGCAGTTAGCTATTAATTGATGTTGCTTAACAAGCATCTAAAATGGTTGATATTAACAAATTATCAGCTTTAATTAATAACTGATTGTTAACTAACAGCTGGCAGATGATTAATTGTTAACCAACAATTATTTAGTAATGTTAACTAATAATTATTACTTAGAATCTTAATGTTAATTAATACTTAATTGTTAGACAATTAAACTTATATATAAATGTTAACTAATTGTTAGCCAATTAATCTAAATTAATATTAGCCAATTAAAATTATTTATTAATATGAACTATTACTTAACACTTAGTGTTAATTAATACTTAGTTGTTAGCCAATAGTTAATTATTAATTGTTGTTAATTATCAATCAACATTAATAATAGTGATTGATTAATGATCAAGTATAATTATTAATTGGTTAATAATCAATAAATAAATTAATAATTTTGATTAACAATTTTAATTAACAATGATCTATTATTGTGGCTGTTAAAATTTAAATTAACAGCTTAAATTGATAATTAATTGTTAATTAACAGTAGATGATTGTTAACCAAGTTATTTATTAATATTAACTAATATTTAATTGTTAGCCAATAGTTAATTATTAATTGTTGTTAAATATTGATTGATTATTATCAATTAATAATTGTTTGTTGGTTATTTGTTAGTGGATTGTTGTTGTTGTTATTATTATCATTATTATTATTATTATTATTATTATTATTATTTCATGTGGAGAGATGATTCAAAAGAACTGCTGCTCTTGCAGAGGACCCAGGTTCTGTTCCCAGCACACACACAACAGCTCACACCCAGCTGTAACTCTGGTTCCATAGGATCAGTCGCCCTCTTCTGGCCTCTGTGGGCACTGCATTAATGTGGTGCTTATACAAACACAAAAGCAAAACCTCATGGTAGGTCACATTAAAACTGTGATGCATCCAATTGGGGTGCAGAAAACGTCATGCTGGTAGGAAATATTAAAAGCTTGTGTCAGGAAAGAAGAAGACAAAAAACTGAAGAGATAGGTAGAAGTCTCTCTGAGGAACATTTAGAAGAACAGAAAATGAAGACAAAAAAAAGACAAAAAATACTTAAGGGACATGAGGAAAAAATACAAAAGAAGTCATGAAAGCCAAATACTAATATTTTTAAGGAAATGAGTAGAAGTCAGAACTCTGACAATACCAGCAAGAAAGTAAAATTAGAAATTAAAATGGAGAATTTTGTTTAATAGCTTCTAGACATTAAAAAAACAAGCAAACAAATGTCTGGGCATGGTGGTGAATGCCTTTAATTCCAGCACTCAGGAGGCATAGGCAGGGGGATTGCTATGAGTTTGAGGCCAGCTAGATATACATTGAGAGTCCCAGGCCAATCAGGTCTATACAGTGAGACCCTTTCTCAAGAGCAAAAAAAAAAAAAGCAATTTATGACAAAGCTTGCAAATTCTCACGAAAAGGACGGAGTCTCAGAGTAGAACACACTCCATTAAGACTGAGACCATCATAAACTGCATTGGTCACCTTGACTCCACAGTCAACTTGCTTTGAGCAATGCCAGACTCACCCTCCAGGCTCAGAGAGGGAAGATCCTGAGGCAGAAGTGAAGAGAAGAGTGCTTGTCTCGAGGGTGTCTCAGACAGGGCAGTGACCCTATGAGGAGCTGCAGAAATATAAATTTCAAAGCAGCCTTGAAGCTCATCAAGTCACTCAAGGTGCTTGGTGTGTGGCTGGGTCACTTCACCCTACCACAATGCTGGTGGATGGGCAAAGGCTCTCACCAGGCTCTGCCATTGGTGGGTGGAAGACTCAAGCCGGTTCCACAGATCTGTCTCACTTCTCCAAGCTTACAGAAATGTAGCATGATGTCTTATTACTGACATGGAGAAGTTTAACCATGTCTGCTCTAAAGGGAACAGTGAGATCTTAGCTCGTGGTGCCATTGGCAATCTGAGAAGAGTACATTGGTGGCCTGTCCTGGACAGCCACAGCTGATGAAGTGACTATTTTAGTGTTCCATTGCATTATATAGGCACCTCAGTATTCACCAGAGAAGACTGCTCAGATATAGATTTTGGCCAATGAATTTTAGTCTCTACTGGCTGGATGTTGACAACACTGGGTATTTGGTATCCCAGTGTAGCCCCAAGCCTTTCTCAGGGTGAGTTATGAAGGACAAAAACTATATCTTGGGTTGACATACTTCAGTTAGCAAGAACAGTTAGCCAGAAGTAGAATTGCAGAGGTCAAAAAAGCAAGGTTGGTACAGAGATTTTCTCAGAACTTTGGACTTTGATGGATTAGGCCTTTGTTTTAGGTTGGTGGTGGTTCTGTGCATATGCTGAGCTTTATGGCCTGAATGGTACTGCCATCTTGGAATCAGTTGTGCTAAGGTCTGGGGCTCAGCTACACTAGGATGTAGTTGGGCTGCCTTGATAGCCTTCATCTCTGTGTTGGAGGTTGGTGCTAATGGTTTTCAATCTGCTAATCCAGATGCTGAAGGTTCTTGTATCCAATTACTTTTTGATCAATAAAGAAGCCAGTGGCCAATGGCTGGGCATGGGGTAGGACACTTAGAGTTGTGAGGGTAGGATGGAGAGAGAATCGCCAGGATGGGAAAGAAGAAGGGAATGCAGGAGCAACAGGAGATAAAGCCAACCAGCAATGTGAGTTTTTGGGTCAGGGGGCCCTTGCCATTTCCCCACTGGACTTGGGGTAGCAGGGTAAGGTTTAGTAGTGCCCAACCTTTGAACTAGTAAAGGCATTTTAATATTAACCATTTGAGAATCCAAGATAGCTCCTGGGTACATGTTTGAGATCCCCTGGGAGCACGAAGTGGTGCAGCCAAAAACTCACAGCAACATCTCTACACTGAATCAGGAATAGGAGCTCATGTTAATACTATGGTAAACAATGAAACTTAATTTCCCTGAATTTATGTAAAACTATAATGTGGACAAATATGAACAAGTCCTATCAGAGCATTTAACTCCTATGTCTCCAGGTTGGAGAATTCCTGCTCCATCAATAGCAGCAGGTGGATTCCAAGAGGCACAAAATGAAAAGCCTCCCAAATCCTGCCTGTGTTGCCATCCCTGTGGGAGGGGTTCCACTCTCCTCACTGATGTGGGGGGATTGCAGCTAACTTGATGAGGGATTGTCCTAAATCAGAGAATTCTGTGTTAATTCAGGGACCCTCCAAATGCCCTGTGGGGAACAGGAAAAGGACAACATGTCAACATGCCCTGTCCTCCTCAAGCTGACTAGGGATGCAGGCAGGGGTTTGTTTTGGCGCAGAGGAAACTTCAGAAAAAGAGGAAGCCCAAAGATTGTAAAAGGAACCCGAGGACCTGGCCACGTCAAAATGAAAATGATGAGGGAAAAAACAAGACTCTTCCTTTCAAAATCAGCATTCAGAAAGGCAGGCAGACACTGCAGAACCTCATGATGGCTTGACTTGTGGGGACTGTGCTGGGTGTGGGTAGAGGAGGAGGTAGGGGCTCCTTTAAAGTACATTACAGCCAGCAATTGCTGGCTCAAGCCTTTAGTCACAGCATGTGGGAGATAAAGGCAGGCAGATTTCTGAGTTTGAGTCCAGCCTGGTCTACAGAGTGAGTTCCAGGAAAACCAGGGCTACACAAAGAAACCCTGTCAAGGGACTGGAGAGATGGCTCAGTGGTTAAGAGAACTGTCTGCTCTTACAGAGGTCCTGAGTTCAATCCCCAGCAACCACATGGTGGCTCACAACCATCTGTAACGGATTTGACTTGTCTACATACAATAAATAAATCTTTAAAAAAAAAACAGAAAAAAATGTACATTATGTTTTGGTAACCTGGGTTCCTATGGGTGCTAGCTAGATCTCTGACCTACCAAACTGGCTAAACCATTTAAGGTAAGAAGCAAGGCATGTCTCCACCTAGAGGGAGATACCGTTTTTTTTTTTTTGTTTGTTTTTTTTTGTTTTGTTTTGTTTTGTTTTGTTTTGTTTTTCACATTTAATCTGTTTTGGGGTTTTATTTTTATAATTATTTTATATTTTTGTATGCATGGGTATGTGTTAGCTAATCTGGGTTGTCAATGTGACTGCATCTCGAATCAATTAACACCAATGCAGTCAGGCACTGGTGAGGGATTTTATTGATTGGATCATTTGAGATGGAGAGACTCACCTTACTTCTCCAACACCCCTGTTCTGGTGGCAGCCGACACTAAAGGACATGGAAGAAGGAAGCTTTTGGTTTTTGCCTGCTTGCCCTTGCTCTCTGTGGTGTTTCTGGGACTCTGCTCTGGGATTTCAATGGAGACTGAGGACCAGCAATTCTCTAGGAATTGCCACGGACTTCAGCACTAGGTAGCGATGCCTGAAACAAACAGTCTTGTGGACTATGCAGCCAACAAATCCTTGGTCTGTCCATAAGAAGGCAGCCACTGTTAGGCTAGCTGGAACACAGCCTGTGATCCACCATAATAGAGCTTTTTAATAAATGTTTATGCCTTTAAGCGTGCGCGTGTGTGTGCGCGTGTGTGTGTGTCTGTGTGTCTGTGTGTGTGTGTGTGTCTGTGTGTCTCTGTGTGTGTGTGTGTGTGTGTGTGTGTGTGTGTATGTCTGTGTCTGTGTCTGTGTCTGTGTCTGTGTCTGTGTCTGTGTGTGTGTGTTCATCCTAGAAGTCTGTTCCTTAGAGAGGCCCAAGGAAGACAGGAGTCTTTGTCTACAATATGTCTATGCAGTAAGTGCAGGCAGTGTCTGAAAGGGCCAGGAGAGGGCATCAGATCCCATGTGCAATTAGAATTAATAGGTGGTTATGAGCTGTAGTGTGGGTGCTAGTTATCAAATCCAGGTCCTCCACAAGAGGATCCAGTGTTTTTAACCATTAAGCCATCTCTCCAGCCCATCTTTATGTTTCACAATATTCTTTTTAGAGTTCAGTTAGTGTGGTAGTTTGAGCGATGATGGCCCCCGTAGGCTCCTATACTTGAATGACTTGGTCCCTAGCTAGTGAAACGGTTTTGGGAAGGATTAAGAGGTGTGTCTTTGTTGGAGCAAGGGTGTCAAGGGTGAGTAAACTTTGAGGTCTAAGAGGCCCATGCTAGGCACATCAACCTCTCTCCCTCCCTGATGTCTACTTATGGATCAGATGTAAGCTTTCGGCCACTGATCCTGCACCATGCATGCCTACCTGCTGCCCACTATGGTGGTGAAGGACTTAACTTGTGAAACTGTAAGCAAGGCTCCAGCTAAATGCTTTCTTTTATAAGTTGCCTTGGTCATGGTGTCTTTTACAGCAATAAAATAAAATTGGCTATGACAGACTTACTAAAACCTTACAAGGAAAGAACAGAATCCCTCTGTACACGATTACCACCTTGCACATTGCTCTTTCCAGAGATCTTGAGAAGGCCTTCCTAGTTAACAGCCAAGTCTTGCGCGCGCTCGACTGGCCAGGAAGAACGACGCTGCAATAGGATCCTTCTGCACACGTTTATTGGGAGAGCTTGATTGTAGAGGCGAAAAGACCTCGAGCCCAGAACTGGTGCTGCTTTTATAGGCCTAGGAGGGGCGTGTCTCACACCCAGATTGGTTATGCACTAAGCCTCATTTGCATGTTCCTCATCTGATTGGCTACTCTCTCTCAGTACCTTACAGAACCTCGTTATCATACCTCATTTGCATGTCTCACATCTGATTGGTTATACTCTCAGTACCTTACAGAACCTCATTATCATGCCTGGGCCAGGCAGTGTCTTTGCAAAAAACTTTACTGCATATGTACACATTGGTTGTTTGTCCAAACTTATGCGTGGTGGCCAGCAGTAGTCAGTGCCACTCTGCAACGGCACATGTGGCTTCCCACAGCCAAGGACTGGCACAGTTGGGATGTTATTACCTGTAGTGGCTATTCCTGGTTGTCAACTTGACAATATTTGGAATGAACTACAATCCGGAATTGGAAGGCTCACCAGTGACCCTTATCTGGAGGCTTGGAGATCCTTATCTGGATCTTGGTTTGAAGATCTTGAGCCATATTGGCTATGGATTCCAGAAGATTGAATCTCCGAGTTTAAGGAACACACCTTTAATCTGGGCTACGCCTTTCATCTGGGATTAAAGGTGTGGTGGAACACACCTTTAATCTGGGCTATACCTTCTGCTGGAGACAATATAAGGACATTGGAAGAAGGGAGTCTAGCTCTTGCTCTTGCTCTTGCTCCTTCGCCTGCTTGCTGCGTGAGACTGAATAACTGCTAGATCCTTGGACTTCCATTCACAGCTGCGACTGAACAGTTGTTGGGAATTGAGCTGCCGACTGTAAGTCATCAATAAATTCCTTTATTATCTAGAGACTATCCATAAGTTCTGTGACTCTAGAGAACCCTGACTAATACATTACCCAAAGACGTCTGAGACGTTGGGTTCCACTCTTGTTATTGTGCATCTGTGGTCCTTAACAGATATCCCTTGCACAACACAGTTTTCTTTCTTTCTTTCTTTCTTTCTTTCTTTCTTTCTTTCTTTCTCTCCCTTCCTTTCTTTCTTTCATCTTTTTCATCTTTCTATCTTTTTTTTCTTCCTTCCTTCCTTTCTTTCTTCTTCTTTCTTTCTTTCTTTCTTTCTTTTTAGACAGTATCCTGCAAACAAATTCTAACATCCCAAAGAGCTCCTCTCTGGTATCCATCTTGCAGACTCAGGACTAGGTTTTCAAACACATTAGCCAAAAGCACATTTCCCATGAAAACCATCACACACACAGCATAGCCCCATGGGATGAACCAACGAGTTTGTGAACATTAGTTATAGGAGTACAGGCGAAGAGTCACAGAGCAGGGAAACCTTGAGGACAGACACGTCATTAAACAGCCTATCACAGCCTAGATACAGACTCACAAGAACAGCAATCATGGTGTTCTTTACCTGGCAGGCAGCTAGCCAGGTCAGGGTCACCTTCCCACCAGTGGTTGAACTACTTTCATAACCTTGGGCACAGTGGGGAGAACGAATCTTGTTCCAGTTCTAAGTTGAGCAGTATCTGTATTACTAAGAGGTCTCAGGAGGCAGAAGAGAAAGATCTTGTACATGTGTCAGCAACCCACTTAATGTTGCCATCTTCACTGCAAAGTCTTCCCAGAGCCTGGTGCTAGGCCCAACTCTCTCATTAACCTCTTCCTTATGTTCTCCCTTTCTGTGTTAGCCCACGTCCTCTGTCTAGTCTTTTAACCCTGGTGTCCACAAATGTATCTGCAGGGGCAAGTCATCCAATGATCCAAGCAGCTCCTGTGCTGGAGAACACCCTGCCAAAAGGATAAACAAGTTTGTTTTTCTCAGTATCATGGTACACACCTGTAATCCCACCATTGAGGGAAGAGGTTCTCGACATTCCTGGTGTTGGGACTGTTCAATACAGTTCCTGCTGCTGTGGTGACCCTAGCCATATACTGTTTTCATTGACATCTTATAACTCTAATAATGCTATTCGTATTAATCATAATGTGTAAATGTACAAAACCACATTTGACCCACAGGTTGACCTCCACTGATTTAAGGGATTTAAATGGAAGGACCTGTAGATCAAGGGCAGCACAAGCTGCAGGGTGAGCTCCAAGCCAGCCAGAACTCCATAGTGCAACTCTGTGAACACTGCATTCCAGGATTATTTTCTGTGTACACTTCTATGCTCTGCTTTAGATCCATCAACCCTTCTTCCTTCCTGACAGTTGACCACAGCTGGTAAGAGGTGCTCGAGGAATGACTCAAAATTGGCCGTGATCTAGTTGTGTGTGTGTGTATGTGTGTGTGTGTGTGTGTGTGTGTCTGTGTGTCTGTGTGTGTCTGTGTGTCTGTGTGTGTCTGTGTGTCTGTGTGTCTGTGTCTGTGTGTGTGTGTGTGTGTGTGTGTGTGTGTGTGTGTGTGTGTGTGTGTGTGAGTATGATGGCTTGCATATGCTTGGCCCAGGGAGTGGCACTATTAGAAGGTATGGCCTTGTTGGAGAAGGTGTTCTACTGTGGGTGGGAGTTTTAAGAACCTCATCCTAGCTCCCTGGAAGTGAGTATTCTGCTAGCAACCTTCAGATGAAGAGGTAGAATTCTCAGTTCCTCCTGCACCATCCCTGCCTGGATGCTGCCATGCTCCTGCCCTGACTATAATGGAGGAATCTCTGAAATTTTGAGCCAGCTTCAGATAAATGTTGCCTTGGTCATTGTATCTGTTTGCAGCAGTAAACCCCTAAAACAGTTTGTGTGTTTGTGTTTATGTGTGTGTCTGTGTGTACATGTGATTATATATGTACATGTGTGTGTATGTGGTTTATGTCTGTGCATGGTTATGCATGTGCGTTTGTGTTCATGCCCATATCCACGTGGGTGGAAGCAGGAATTTGACATTAGGATACTTCCTCAGCCACTCTACTCTTAGTTTCCTCTGAGCTGTGCTCTCTCTGAGTCCTCTGCTCACCAAAGTATAAAACTGGCTGAGCACTGAGCGAGGGGCACCTGACTGATCCGAGGGCATTTTAGTTTTCTTTTCTATTGCTGTCTTAGAACACTGACCAAAAACAATCTGGAAAAGCCAGCATTGATCTCATCTGACAGGTTACTGTCCATCATGAAGGGAAGGCAAGGCAGAAACTCAGGCAGAAACCAAAGGCAGGAACTGAAGCAAAGGCCATGGGAAAACGCTGCTTACTGGCTTGCTCAAACTTTCTCAGACCACTCCAAACCACCAGTCCATGGGTGACACTGCCCTCAGTAGCCTAGACCTTCCCACATAGAGCATTAATGAAGAGAATGCTTCAGAGTTGCTTACAGGCCAATGTGATGGAGACATTTTCTCAAGTTATGTTCCTTCTTCCCAGCTTCCCCCACCTTGTATCAAGTTGAAAGCAAACAGAACCCCAGCACATAGGGTATCCTATGCCAGACTATACCATTGTTTATGTGGATGCTGGGATCTGAACTCAGATCCCTACACTTTTTCAACAGGTGCCATACTGACATCCACCTCCATATTCTGATATGTGGGGTTTGGTGCATCCCTCAGACCTGCATAGAGACACTCACATAAGAATTCCCTGCCATCAAC
The DNA here is from genome assembly GCF_000001635.26 of Mus musculus. Lineage (NCBI taxonomy): Eukaryota > Metazoa > Chordata > Mammalia > Rodentia > Muridae > Mus > Mus musculus. The sequence goes on from NC_000071.6 coordinate 146,156,346, forward strand.
AGTAATTACATGGAAGATGCAGCTGATTCCTATGCCACCAATAGGAAATGGTAGCGTGCTTTAATCTGTGACCCTAACTGGTCTGCACCTGTCGACTTTCCTTGTCTTTTTTTTAACCTCCATGCTATAATGTCTGTTGTATGACCTACCCATTGTTCACACGTCTTTAAATATTTCCAGAAAGGATATCAAACACTGTGGAGAGCAGGAGAGAAGGCAATAACAGAGTCTATGCCTGTTCAGATGGCCATGCCTTCTGATTTTCATGCACAACACTCTCACCTGCCGGCCTTCCTGTGCATGGCCACTGTAGAATTTTGTGGCGAGTTCATTTCAAATTGATGTGTAGGAGTGTTTCCTTTGCGGGGTTGTTGGATTTGATTTCTGGCTCTAATAATGTTCCCTGAGATTCTCTACACACATTGATAATGGACTAGGTCACCTTTCCTCCTGTGATGATGACAGCTAGACCACCTGCCACTGTCCCTTCTAGCTACAGCTCTTTCTCTGCTCTCTGTGCTAGACAGGCATCATTGGTTCACCCAGGAAGCCTATCTCCAACCTGCAGCTCTGGGTCTCCAGTCCTCAGAGCCACTGGAGACCCCAGCTCGGGGACTAGATGAAGTTTACAGCTAGATTCTGGAAGAGACAGAGAGTAGCCTGGTATATATAAACTTTTCCTGAGCCAAATACCTAGGTGACCAATTATGTGGTATGTGTGGGTCCTTGATCATCAGATCCCATGTGAGAGGCCCTATGCCCTGGAAGGGACAAGCATACCACTCAGTGTCCTCTAAACAGTCGCTGGCATAGCATATGCCCAGGATGTGGACTGAGTGAGCTGTTTTTGGTGATGGCTCCTGGGTTTGTCCCATGGAGGGTTCCCTATACATAGTGAACAATGAGACTACATGAAACCCACTCCCCACAGATGAAATGTGTAAAATTTCCATGGAATCAGCCTTTTCATTTTTTGATCACCCCTAGAATTGTGGGGGACACTGGCAATTCTTTGTGATAACCACCTGTTTAAACAAGGTGCAGTGAATACGCACAGCTTTGGACCCAGGGATGGAGAGAATGGTGAGCACCATTACAGTTAGGCTGACTTTATCCTTGACTGCATGCTTCCCCTGTCAGTTAGACAAAAAAGAAGCACAGGTAGTAGAGACCTCTGTCCAGGAGCCCCAGTGTGGGGCTCTGTGTCCCTAATTGTTAGGGGCACTGCTGAGTCAAGGAATGCCACACCACAGTCACACAGTTTAGTCGCATAGTTTATATTGTTCACCGCTGCTGGTATTTGCCCACTTTCTGCCACACCAGCTGCTTGCTTTCCCTGTTTCCATGGTGGACCTTGAGAGTCCAATTTCTGCGATCAACCTGTTTGGCTCAAAGATGCAGTACATGGGTAAAACATAAGTAGATTGTACCACTGGGGAAAAGAATGATATCTTTTAAGAAGAATAAATAATTCATTTTTATTAACATCCAAACATAAATAAAAACCCAACAATGAAATCAACAATATGAAGAACAAATAATCCAACAAAGCTATAAGATATTTTCTCTAAAAGCATAAGATAAGCTTAGGTGGGGAACCTCAGCTGGGTAGAACTCTACACATGATTCTCCTAACTATATGTCAACCTCAGGCAGAGGGAAAACAAAATCTGGTATACCTAACTGCACAGTGTAAGACACAAATAAATGCCTGGCAGGTGAAACATCTGCAGCAGCCTCATCTGCAGCCACACCTGTAGCCTCATCTGCAGTAACATCTACAGGTGAGTGTGTATCAGCTGATGTGGGCACAGCTTGATCTAAAGTTGGATGCAGCGCTATTGTGGCTTTTGGTTCAAAGGGATCCAGAACTGCTCTTTTCACAAGCTGAGTGTCCTCTTGGGATTGCTCGTCTCCCTGTGGTTCTGTCACAGAAGCTGGCCTCGGAGCCAGACTCTCCTGGCTCCCAGAGGCATCCTGCTCTGAGGGTTCTGGAGCTGTGGCAAAATCTAAAAGTAGAAGAAGACATGCTTTTAGTGGAGACAGCCTAGGATGGGGTGATCTTCCCCAAGATGCCTTGATGGCCACACAAGGCCTTTTCATGCCAGAGGATCCCTAGTCTTCTCCTCTCACTGGACATCTTACCTGACTGAAGTCCAACCCTGGCCTCAGGCCAAAGCTCTGGTGAATACCCTGCTGGAATCCATCACCGAAACCCCCTCCTACCTTGCCAGACACCCCACTCCAGACCTCCTCACCTTCCTCAGGGTTTAGCCCAATGTCCTCCTGCTCCTCCAGCACAGAGAGCAGCTCCCTGGCTTGGGTATCTTCGTCTGCGGAAGGCACATTACGCCTCACATAGTCAATGAACTGCCTCACAACAGCCAGGTCTGGGGACTCATAAAAATCCTTGGGGAATTTCTTAAACCAGTGGAACAGAAACCTGAATATGGCTCTGGGGGAACAGAAGGTTGGAGGGAAGTTGAATCAGAACCCTGGCCTTGCTTCTCAAGAGGAGCATTGGGGCCCATCAAACGAGGTAATGCCTGCCAGCCTGTGTGCAGATGAGTATAGTGGTCAAGAGTGTGTGGCTGTGTGCAGAGGACTCCAGACACTTTCTGGCCCTTGCAGGACAGATGGGGTAACTGGACTGTAGTGGGAATAGATTCTCCCAGTGCCCTTTTGCTTCCATCCTTCCCTCTGCTCCTCAGAGCCAAGGAGCCCATTGGAGACCTCCAATTTTCTCCACCTGCAGGTGAAATCTCAGCTACCATCCCTCTAATGGGAATCCCCAAAGGAGGGCACCTGACAAGTGCTTAGTCCACAGCAATCGCCCTACCCCACTGTACAGATAGGCCATTAACTCCCTCTTCCCCCAACCCCCGACTCCACAGATGGGCCCTCACTTCCCTATTTCCCCTACCCCATCTTACCACACAAATTGACCCTTACCTTTATCTTCTTCCAACTCTACAGATGGGCTCTTACCTCTGTCTGACCCCACCCACCACATTACACCCCTGGGCTCTCACCTCTCGTTCACCTGAAGCCCACTCACCTCTTAGTTTCTTGGTCCTTTATACAGTCAGGCCGGAAGAATGCATACCTGTGAAAGTCCATGAGGGTGTCACCCTAAGGCCATGTCTCCCCAACCTACTAATAGATCTACAGAGAGCTACTTGAGTCTGAAGACTGCAGAGAGGAACACAGATGCTGTGGTCTCTCTGCACAGTTCTAACTTCCATGCTGGAGTCACCAGTCTTCAAAGATCTTCACACAAAGGGTAGAAGCCTAAATGTTCCCTGCCAGGGCTTTTGGTTGCTTCCCGGCTTCATGTGCCCCACCCCCACCCCAGGACCTTTGTCCAGTTCCATTAATCCCATATAGGTCAGATAGGGCCTAGAACCTTTGATACAAATGGGAAGAGAGCTCTTTCCAAGGCACAAGAAAGGTGGTGTTGGACACTCCCTGGGGACAGTGAAAGACTCAAACTAGAGTATCCCAACCCTGGATGAGGCCATGTCACTTTGCAGGTTTAGACCCAAGACCAACACTGCCAGGGTCCAATCACCCTTGTTCTATGGGAGCACAGAGTCCTGGAGAAGAGCAGAACTCTCCTAACACCTATGTTGGATGCAGCCACTCACGTTGTCATCAGCAGGTCCAGCACCTTCCAAGTGCTAGCGTACGATGGGTACATGGCAAGAAAAATGCGGATACAGACATGGTCATTATGCTGAACAGCAGCTGGAATGTAGTGGATCATTTGTACCACATATTCTGGGCTGTTATAGTTGAATCGGGGGCGCCTGGGCATACAGTCTGGCTCCTGTTCATTTTGAGAACAGACCTAGGAAGGCAGGAGGAGCTAAATGTGGAAACTCTGAGAGACATCAGCAACCCATTACAATAGAGTGATCAGCAATCATCAAGAATGCTCCTCAGTGTCTCACAGGAGCACACACCCAGGCAGGGACCTCGGGGGAGCACGGAGACTAACAACAACTTTCTTGCTAAGGCTGGCCTGTGTTACCTTGGGCTCACTGTGGGAAGCATGCCTGAAGTGTGTCAGAGGGCGAATCAAATGTCTCCAAAAGCGAACAAGGAAACCGCTCTTGGCTTTTTTGTGACCGGAGACTCTGGAACCCTGGAAACAGGAGAACATCTTGTTCCCTCTAGGTCCTCCAGTCAAGTAAGTCAGGTAAGGCTACTGCTGGCCTCTGGTTACCTGGTAACCAGCATTCCATAACCTGAGTTCCATCTGGAATGTTAAGCAAGTAAGGTCACTTCCTGAGGTCCTCTAGCCAGAAACCTTCCTCAAATCCTCTCTCTAGTGGTTACCAGTACTGACCCTTGCTGTCCTTCTGTCTTCCATGTGTACAATGGGACACAGTGGCATCCATAAGCTCAGGCCTCTACACTGGGAAGCCTGGCTTCAGGGAGACCCTCAGTTGTGAGAAAGCAGGCAGAAGTTTCCAAACCATCCCCTCTGTACCACAAGCATCCCAGGAAGAAGCAGTTTCCTCTTAGGGTCTTCTCTCTGTCCTGACCTGCTCCCTGCAGATCATTCTAGCATGGGTTTCCTAGTATGTCATCCTATGTATATGATCACAGGTGCCCTAGACCTGGCAAACCTCCTGATAGAGTTGCCTGAGGAAAAGGCAAACATAGGCACTTGTGCCGTTCACACACATGTACACAAAAGCATATGCATATATACACACCCAAACACACATACACACAAGCCCAGGCCCGGGGTCACAGAGAACATGCATTTACACATGGCCAGGAGCATGTCAGTGTAGAGAGGCCCCTCCTAGGTGAGCATTATGGTTATTATGGAGGTGAGTGTGGGTATAACAAACTTTAGCAAAGTGTATGTGGTCACCTTTAATTGTGCCTTTCTTTTAGGGGAGTGGGCAGGGCTCCTCTGCTTTTCCATGTGTTCTAGTGTTTTCCCATTTGGGCCTCCACCGGTCTCAGTGTGCTTCTTCTGTGTTCCCCAGACGATGGCTGACTGGGTTCTGGTTTGCAGAGTGTCCCATGCTGCTCACTATAGCATTCCCTATCCTGAGGAAAAACTATGCACAAACATTAAGACTTTGGAAAAGTTTCCATATCCTACTTCTTTAATGAGTACTATAAAATAAATTCATAGGTCAATTTTTATTGTTGAAGAAAAGTGGGAAACATAATCTGTCCATGCAAAAACAGATGAAGGGGAAAGGAAAAAAGAGAGGTGCTTGTAGTTCCTAGATTTTAAGAAATATCAAAAAACTCATATGGGTATACAGCATGAATCTCTCTTGGGAAGGACACAGGATCAATGGAGTTCAATGGGGGTAGAAGGATGGATGGGAAATAAGTATTTATATGACAATGCAAATGCAAATAAGTATTTATATGACAATGGCCTCCTGTCCTACATTACCATACACATGAACTTTTACATAGTTGAAAATGTTTTGGTTCTTTGAAAAAGTCTTATCCTTTTACATGGATGAGTGCATCTGTTTCTACGACTGCATGTGTGCTGTGTGCACGGAAGCAAGAACAGTGCACTGGATCTCCTGTCCCCTGGTTCTGCATGGTTGTGAGCCACCTTGTGGGTGCAGGGAAATGAACCCAGGTCCTCTGCAAGAGCAGCCAGTGCCCTAAACAGCTGAGCCATCACTCAGGTCCATTTTGGCTTTTTGCTGGTCAGAGCAGCCCATTGTAAAGCACAATGGTGTCCAGTGCTTCCCAGTAGAAAGTTTCCAGCTGGGTTGTAGGACACAACCTGGTAGTGAGTATCATTAATTTCTGATCCCTTAATTAAGTATTATATAAAAACCATTAAATGTTAGCCACCTAGGGTAATAGCCACACCCATTCGAGCTACAACTGTGCAATTTCCATGACAGTTCAATGGAGATTGGTGGAACTCTATCCCAGGACACAGAGGGGCTACCCACCATATGAGGTGTCAAGGGCCCAAAGTCTTCCTAATTCGGGCCTGTCAAGGGATGCTCTGCTGTCTGGCCACTGGGACAGCTTTGGTCTGGCTTCCCCACAGCAGGGTGGTGGAGACCTACTGAAGGCCTCTAAGAGCCTGGCCTTAGAAGCCATTGATGAGGCGGGACACTAACAAAAGACCAACAGCCTCAACATAAGGGAAGCACCATGCACCTGCTCATAGATAGCAGAAAGTTCTAGAAGAAATGGTCTTGTCAAGCCTATTCTGGTTATACTAATAGAACCTGAAGTCCTTTCTCTGGAGAACATTTTTATCAACTGAGGTTTGCTAAATTGTGCTCCTGAAAAACTGCACAAATTCTCTCCCAGGGATAACATGAGGAGGAATATGTACCTTTAACAACAGGTTAATTGACATAGCAGGTTGGGTGCCCCTGAACCTCTTCCCAAGGAGATGATGCTGCATCGTGTGGCCACTTGAGGGCGGTGGTCGTCCATTGAGCACAAGGAGAACCTCCTGGACCTGTGTGCTGGCATCTCAGTGACATTTCAGATAGAGATGGGAGTGGGGGTGGCTACTGCAGTGATCTCAACAGAGCAGAATTGGGGGCAGGAGCTTCATTCCTATCGCGGGTCCCCTTGATAGGCTGTGAAAAAAAAAAAAACATCACATAGTTTAGCTTTCCAGTTATCTGATTCTCTTCAGAGCAAGGGCCCTGCCTCTGTGAAAGGTGCCCCATCCCACCTCCTGCAGAAGCATGGGCCAAGTCAGCCAAACCAACTGACAGAGTCCTTTTCTGGGGCAGAGGCTGTAGAGTGTAATTGATGGGAGTTCTTCAGAGGCTCATTTCCAGACAGCTTTAGCTTTACCTAGAAATGCTAGGAAAAAGTTTGTCCCATGTTCAAGGACACCCAAGTCCCTTGTATATTCTGGGTGGGCCTGGATGTCACCCCTTTCCAAACTGTTTTGACATAGAGACCATGTTCACTTACACAGTGTGGGACTGTGACAGCAGCTCCATCTTGTCTGGCTCCTCCTCTTTACCCAGGGGAGTCTGGGTGAGCATCCCAGGGACTGTGTAGGGGCTGCTCTGATACAGGTCGCCACCAGCCAAATATGCTTGTGTCTGACACCCCAGCTTCCGAAAGTTCAGCTCCAATCCCTCTGATATCCACCTGAGGTTATATAGGCAAGCAAGCCTTTAAGGATTATTAGTGTCATAGCCGGAGTCCTGGCAGCCAGACAACACAGGTTTTGGCCACCCATTTCCCATGGACCTGTTAGACAGAAGGGAGAAGTAGAGAAAGCCTGGGTACTGTGATGAGTGCCTCTTGCCCAGGACTCAGGAAGATGACACAGTTGGATACCTGTGAGTTTTACACAATGAAATCTGGGAAAGTCAGGCTACATAAGGGAAAGGCTCTCTCAAGATCCAGCTAAAACAAACAAACAAACAAAAAGTAACAGAGAAAAAAGATATAATTCAAGTCAGGACACTGGAAAGAGGAACAAATAATGGGGTGCAAAGCCACCCGACCCCAGCTTAGGGTCCTCGAATGAGTGTTCCTTTGCAATAGAAAGCAAGAAGTGTGCAAAACTAAGCAGTCCTGATTGATGGGATGTTGGGCTCACACTGAGCGACCCAGCCTCTGCACCTGTGCATTGTGTGAGGTGATCTGACCAGTGACCAGAACTCTGTGAGGCTTTTGTGGGAGCCAAGTTTCTCCTACTGCCAGTGCCAGGCTTCATCCTCAGCCCTCTGTCTGCAGAAAATTCCAGAAGGGATTCCAATTGTTTCAGGTGTGTTCGCTTCTGTTTCCTGGTATCTGACAGAAGGGGTGCAGTGTCTTCACATTTTCCAGGTCAGTTATATTTCCCCAGTCTTTCTTTGTACAGCTAATTGAATGAAGATGCCCATGTCCACAGCTAACAACATAAATGGAATAGAAGTGGGAGATAGGGCTAGTGTAAAATTAATAAATTTTAATATAAACCTAGGTAAAAAAAAATTAATCAGGCAGCTGCATTTCTTTACCATCTGTAGTCCCCAACAACCTTTTTGGTCTTAGATGCTGCTTTGGGATTTCAATGGAGACTGAGGACCATCAACTCTGTAGGAATTGCCTCACACTTCAGCACTAAATAGCGATGACTGGAACAAACAGTCTTTTGGACTATGCAGCCACCAAATCCTTGGTCTGTCCATAAAAAGACAGCCATTGTTAGGCTAGCTGGACCACGGCCTGTGAACACCATAATAGACCTCTTCAATAAATGTTTATGCTTTTGACAGTGTGTGTGTGTGTGTGTGTGTGTGTGCGCGCGCGCGCGCGTGTGCGTGTGCATGTGCATGTGCATGTGTGTGTGTGTGTGTGATGTGTTTTCCACTCTAGTAGTTCTGTTTCTTAGAGAGGCCTGTGGAAGACAGGGGTCATTGTCTACATATATGTCTATGCAATAAGTGCAGGCAGTGTCCAAAGGGGCCAGAAGAGGGCATCAGTTCCCCTGTGCAATTAGAATTAATAGGTAGTTATAAGCCATAGTGTGGATGCTAATTATGAAAGCAAGGTCCTCCACAAGAACTGCCAGTGTTTTTAATCATCAAGCCATCTCTCCAGCCCATCTGCATGTTTCACAATACTTTTTTAGAGTTCAGTTAGTGTGGTGGTTTGAGTGATGATGGCCCCCATAGGCTCCTATACTTAAATGACTTGGTCCCTGGTTGGTGAAACGGTTTTGGAAAGGATTAAGAGATGTCTCTTTGTTGGAGCAAGGGTGTCAATGTGAGTAAACTTTGAGGTCTCACAGGCCCATGCTAGGAACATCAAACTCTCTCCCTCCCTGAAGTCTCCTTATGGATCAGATGTAGCTTTCAGCCCCTGATCCTGCACCTTGCCTGCCTACCTGCTGCCCAAACTGTGGTCGAGGATTCACCCCATTAAACTGTAAGCAGCCCCCACCTAAATGCTTTCTTTTATAAATTGCCCTGATCATGGTGTTTCTTCACAGCAATTAAAAAGAAATTGCCTAGGACCGATTTATTAAACCTTGCAAAGAAAGAACAGAATCGCTCTGTTCACTGTCTCCACCCTGCACATTGCACTTTCCAGCGATCTGGAGAAGGCCTTCCTAGTTAACATGGCAATGGCTGACACAGATGGAATGTTATTACACAAAGACATCTGTGACGTTGGGTTCCACTCTTGCTGCTGTGCATCTGTGCTCCTCAACATATATCCCTTACACAGCACAGTTATTTCTCTCTCTCTCTCTCTCTCTCTCTCTCTCTCTCTCTCTCTCTCTTTCTTTCTTTCTTTTTTTTCATTGTCAAAAAGTATCCTATAAACGAATTCTACCATTCCAATGAGCTCCTCTGTGCTATCCATCTTGTAGACTGGGGACCTGGTCTTCAAACACAAGACCTCAAAGGGCAACATTTCCGATGCAAACCATCACACACACAGCATAGCCCCATGGGATGAACCAATGAGTTTGTGGACATTAGTTATAGGAGTATAGGAGAAGAGTCAGTTGCCATGGAGACCTTGAGGGCAGACACGTCAGGAAACAGCCCATCACAGTCTAGATGCAGACTCAGAAGAACAGCAACCATGGTGCACTTTACCTGGCAGGCAGCTAGCCAGGTCCGGGTCACCTTCCCACCAGTGGTTGAACTACTTCCATAACCTTGGGAACAGTGGGAAGAATGAATCTTGTTCCAGTTCTAAGTTCAGCGGTATCTGTATTATTAAGAGATCTCAAGAGGCAGATGAGAAAGATCTTGTACATGTGTCAGCAACCCACTTAATGTCGCCATTTTCACTGCAAAGTCTTCCCAGAGCCTGGTGCTGGGCCCAACTCTCTCATTAACCCCTTCCTTACGTTCTCCCTTTCTGTGTAGGGCCCATGTTCTCTGTCTAGTCTTTTAAAACAGGTGTCCTCAAATATATCTGCAGGGGCAAGTCATTCAATGATCCAAACAGCTCATGTGCTGAAGAGCACCCTGACAGAAGGATAAACAAGTTTGTTTTTCCCGGTATCACAGTACACACCTGTAATCCCACCAATGAGGGCCTTGGTCTCGACCTTCCAGGTCTGAACTCAGGTCCCTACACTTTTTCAGCAGGTGCCATATTGACATCCACCTCCATATTCTGATATGTGGGGTTTGGTGCATCCCTCAGACCTGCATAGAGACACTCACATAAGAATTCCCTGCCATCCACAGTAATTACATGGAAGGTGCAGCTGATTCCTATGCCACCAATATGAAATGGTATTGTGCTTTAATCTGTGACCCTAACGGGTCTGCACCTGTCCACTTTCCTTGTCTTTTTTTTTTTAACATCCATGCTATAATATCTGTTGTATGACATACCCATTTTTCACACGTTTTAAAATATTTCTGGCGAGGACATCAAACACTGTGGAAAGCAGAAGAGAAGGCCATAATAGAGTATATGCCTGTGCAGATGGCCATGCCTGCTGATTTTTATGCACAACACTCTCACCCACTGGCCTGCCTGTGCATGGCCACTGTGGAACATAGTGGCAAGTTCATTTCAAATTAATCTGTAGGAGTGTTTCCTTTGCGGGGTAGTTGGATTTGCTTGCTGGCTCTAATAATATTCCCTGAGATTCTCTACACACATTGATAATGGCCTAGGTCACCTTTCCTCGTGTGATGATGACAGCTAGACCACCTGCCACTATCACTTCTAGCTACAGCTCTTTCTCAGCTCTCTATGCTAGAGAGGCATCCATTGCTCACCCAGGAAGCCTGACTCCAACCTGCAGCCCTGGGTCTCCAGTACTCAGAGCCACTAGAAATCCCAACTATGGGACTAGAAGAAATGTACAGCTAGATTCTTGCTGAGAAAAGGACTAGACTGGAATATATAAAATTTTCCTGAGCCAAATACCTAAGTAGACAGTGATGTGGTATGTGTGGGTCCTTCATCATCAGAGCTCATGTGAGCAGCCCTACTCCATGGAAGGGTCAAATACACCACTCAGTGTCCTCTAAACAGTAGATGGCATCTCACATGCCCAGGATGCAGATTGAGTGAGCAGTTTTTGGTGATGACTTCTGGGTTTGTCTAATGAAGGATTCCCTAGACTTAGTGAACAGTGAAACTACATGAAACCCACAAATGAAATGTGTAAAATTTCCATGGAATCAGCCTTGTCATTTTTTGATCACCCCTAGAATTGTGGGGGAGCCTGGCAATTCTTTGTGATAACCACCTATTTAAACAAGGTGCAGTGTGTACACACAGCTTTGGACCCAGGGATGGAGACAATGGTGAGCACCATTACAGTTAGGCTGACCTTATCCTTGTCTGCATGCTTCCCCTGTCAGTGTGACAGAAGAGAAGCCCAGAGAGTAGAGACCTCTGTCCAGGAGCCCCGATATGGGGCTCTGTGTCCCTAATTGTTAGGGGCACTGCCTAGCCCAGGACCGCCACGCCACAGTCACACAGTTTAGTAACATAGTTTATATTCTTCACCGCTGCAGGTATTTGCCCACTTTCTGCCACACCAGCTGCTTGCTTTCCCTGCTTCCTGTGAGGGTCCCATTTCTAGGATCAACCTGTTTGACTCAAATCTTTGGTGCAGTCCATGGGTAAAACATAAGTAGATTGTACCACTGAAGAAAATAACGATATCTTTTAAGAAGAACAAATAATTATTTTTATTAATATTCAAACATAAATAAAAACACAAAAATGAAAACAACAATATGAAAAACAAAGAATCCAACGAAGCTATAAGATATTGTCTCTAAAAACATGAGATAAGCTTAGGTGGGGAACCTCAGCTGGGTAGAACTCTGCAGACCATTCTCCTAACTATATGTCAACCTCAGGCAGAGGGAAAACGAAATCTGGTGTACCTAACTGCACAGTGTAAGACACAAATAACTGCCTGGCAGGTGAAACATCTGCAGCAAAATCTGCAGCCACACCTGTCGCCTCATCTGCAGTAACATCTACAGGTGAGAGTGTACCATCTGATGCGGGCACAGCTTGATGTAAAGACAGAGGCAGCTCTATTGTGGCTTTTGGTTCAAAGGGATCCAGAATTGCTCCTTTCACAAGCTCAGGATCCTCTCGGGGTTGCTTGTCTCCCTGTGGCTCTGTCTCAGAAGCTGGCCTCGGAGCCAGAGTCTCCTGCCTCCCAGAGGCATCCTGCTCTGAGGGCTCTGGAGCTGTGGCAAAATCTAAAAGTAGAAGAAGACATGCTTTTAGTGGAGACAGCCTAGGATGGGGTGATCTTCCTCAAGATGCGCTTGATGGCCACACAAGGCCTTTTCATGACAGAAGATCCCCAGTCCTCTCCTCACAGTGGATCATCTTACCTGACTGCAGTCCAGCCCTGGCTTCAGGCCAAAGCTCTGGAGAATACCCTGCTGGAATCCAACACCGAAACCCCCTCCTACCTTGCCAGGCACCCCACTCCAGACCTCCTCACCTTGCTCAATCTGTAGCTCTATTGCCTCCTGATCTTCAAGCACGGAGAGCAGCTCCCTGGCTCTATCTACATCTGAGGAAGGCACATTGCGCTTCACATAGTCAATGAACTGCCTCACAACAGCCAGGTCTGGGGACTCATAAAAATCCTGGGGGTATTTCTTAAACCAGCCGAACAGAAACCTGAATATGGCTCTGGGGGAAGAGAAGGTTGGAGGGAAGTTGAGTCAGAAGCCTGGCCTTGCTTCTCAAGAGGAGCCTTGGGCCCCATCAGATGAGGTAATGCCTGCCAGCCTGTCTGCAGATGAGCATAGTGGTCAGGAGTGTGTAGATGTGTGCAGAGGACTCCAGACACTTTCTGTCCCTTGCAGGACAGATGGGGTAACTGGACTGTAGTAGGGATGGATTCTCTCAGGGCCCTTCAGCTTCAATCCTTCCCTCTGCTCCTCAGAGCCAAGTAGCCCATTGGAGACCTCCAATTTTCTCCACCTGCAGGTGAAATCTCAGCTACCATCCCTCTAATGGGAATCCCCAAAGGAGGGCACCTGACAAGTGCTTAGTCCACAGCAATCGCCCTACCCCACTCCCTGTACAGATAGGCCACTACCTCCCACTTGCCCACTACACCACTCTAAAGATAAGTCTTTACCTCCCCCCAACCCAAACTCCACAGATGGGCCCTTACCTCCCTCTTTCCCAACCTCATCTTACCACACAAGTTGACCCTTACCTCCAGCTTATTCCAACTCTACAGATGGGCTCTTATCTCTGTCTGACCCCACCCACCACTGCATTGCACCCATGGGCTCTTACCTCTCTTTCACCTGAAGCCCACTCACCTCTTAGTTTGCTGGTCCTTTATACAGTCAGGCCGGAAGGATGCATACCTGTGGCATTCCATGAGGGTGTCACCCTAAAGACTTGTGTCCCCAACCTACTAATAGATCTACAGTGAGCTACTTGAGTCTGAAGACTGCAGAGAGGAAACACAGATGCTGGGGTCTCCCTGCACAGTTCTGATTTCTGTGCTGAAGTCAACGGGTCTTCAAAGATCTTCACACAAAGGGTAGAAGCCTAGATGTTCCCTGCCAGGGCTTTTGGTTGGTTCCCGGCTTCCCGGGCCTTCCCACCCCAGGACCCTTGTTTGGTTCCATTAATCCCATATAGGTCAGATGGGGCCTAGAACCTTTTATACAAATGGGTAAAGAGCTCTTTCCAAATAAAAAAGGGTGGTGTTTCACACTCCCTGGGGCCAGTGAAAGACACAAACTAGAGTCTCCCAACTCTGGATGAGGCCATGCCACTTTGCAGATTTAGACCCAAGACCAACACTGCCAGGGTCCAATCGCCCTTGTTCTATGGGAGCACAGAGTCCTGGAGAAGAGCAGAACTCTCCAAACTCCTATGTTGGATGCAGCCACTCACGTTCTCATCAGCAGGTCCAGCACCTCCCAAGTGCTGGCATACGTTCGGTAGACACCAAGAAATATGGTGATACAGATGTGGTCACGTTTCTGAATAGCAGCTGGAATGTAGTGGATCATTTGGTGAATGTATTCTTGGCTGTCATAGTTGAACTGGGGGCGCTTGGGCAGAGAGTCTGGCTCTTGTTCATTTTGAGAACAGACCTAGGAAGAAAGCAGGGTCTAAGTGAGGAAACTCTGAGTGACATCAGCAATCATCAAGAATGCTCCTCAGTGTCTCACAGGAACACACACCCAGGCAGGGACTTCGGGGTAGCTCGGAGACTAACAAAAACTTTCTTGCTAAGGCTGGCCTGTTGTTACCTTGGGCTCACTGTGGGAAGCATGCCTAAAGTGTGTCAGAGGGCGAATCAAATGTCTCCAAAATCGAACAAGGAAACCTCTCTTGGCTTTTTTGTGGCCGGAGCCTCTGGAACCCTGGAAACAGGAGAACATCTTGTTCCCTCTAGGTCCTCCAGACAAGTAAGTCAGGTAAGGCTACTGCTGGCCTCTGGTTACCTGGTAACCAGCATTCTGAGTTCCATCTGGTCTGTTAAGTAAATAATGTCACTTCCTGAGGTCCTCTTTGCAGAGCCCCTCCTCATATGCTCTCTCTAATGGTTACCAGTACTGACCCTTGCTGTACCTCTCTCTTCCATGTGTACAATGGGACACAGTGGCATCCATAAGCTCAGGACTCTACACTGTCCTGGAAAGCCTGGCTTCAGGGAGACCCTCAGTTGTGAGAAAGCAGGCAGAAGTTTCCAAACCATCCCCTCTGTACCACAAGCTTCCCAGGAAGAAGCAATTTCCTCTTAGGGTCTTATCTCTGTCCTGACCTGCTCCCTGCAGATCATTCTAGCATGGGTTTCCTAGTATGTCATCCTGTGTATATGATCACAGGTGCCCTAGACCTGGCAAACCTCCTGATAGAGTTGCCTGAGGAAAAGGCAAACATAGGCACTTGTGCCATTCACACACATGTACACAAAAGCATATGCATGCATAAACACCCAAACACACATACACACAAGCCCAGGCCCAGGGCACAGAGAGCGTTCGTTTACACATGGCCAGGAGCATGTCAGTGTAGAGAGGCCCCTCCTAGGTGAGCATTATGGTTATTCTGGAGGTGACTGTGGGTATAACAAACTTTAGCAAAGTGTATGTGGTCACCTTTAATTGTGCCTTTCTCTTAGGGGAGTGGGCAGGGCTCCTCTGCTTTTCCATGTGTTCTAGTGTTTTCCCATTTGGGCTTCCACCGGCCTCAGTGTGCTTCTTCTGTGTCCCCCAGACGATGGCTGACTGGGTTCTGGTTTGCAGAGTGTACCATGCTGCTCACTATAGCATTCCCTACCCTGAGGACAAACTATGCACAAACATTAAGACTTTGGAATAGTCTCCATATCCTACTTCTTTAATGAGTACTATAAAATAAATTCATAGGTCAATTTTTATTGTGGAAGAAAAGTGGAAAATGTAATCTGTCCATGCAAAAACAAATGAAGGAGGAAGGAAAAAAGAGAGGTGCTTGTGGTTCATAGATTTTAAGAAATATCAAAAATCTCATATGTGTATACACAGCTTGAATCTCTCGGGAAGGACACAGGATCAATAGGGGTCAATGGGGGTAGAAGGATGTATGGGAGGCCTACGAGTGCAAATATGTATTTATATGACAATGGCCTCCTGTCCCACATTGCCATGCACATGAACTTTTACATAGTTAAAATGTTTTGTATCTTCGAAAGTCTTATCATTTTACGTGGATGAGTGCATCTGTTTCTACGACTGCATGTGTGCTGTGTGCACGGAAGCCAGAAGAGTGCCCTGGATCTCCTGTCCCCTGGTTCTGCATGGTTGTGAGCCTCCTTGTGGGTGCAGGGAAATGAACCCAGGTCCTCTGCAAAAGCAGCCAGTGCCCTTAACAGCTGAGCCATCACTAAGGACCATTTTGGCTTTTTGCTGGTCAGAGTAGCCCATTGTAAAGCACAATGGTGTCCAGTGCTTCCCAGTAGAAAGTTTCCAGCTGGGTTGTAGGACACAACCTGGTAGTGAGTATCATTAATTTCTGATCCCTTAATTAAATTACTATATCAAAACCATCAAATATTAACAAGCTCAGATAATAGCCACACCTCTTCTAGATACAACTGTGCAATAACAGTGACAGCTCATTGGAGATTGATGGAACTCTATCCCAGGACACAGAGGGGCTACCCACCATATGAGGTGTCAAGGGCCCAAAGTCTTCCTAACTCAGGGATGTCAAGGGATGCTATGCTGTCTCACCACTGGGACAGCTGGGGTCTGACTTCCCCACAGCAGGATGGTGAAGACCCCACAGAAGGCCTCTAAGAGCCTGGTCTTAGAAGGCATTGATGTAGCAGGACACTAACAAAAGCTCAACAGCCTCAACATGAGGGAAGCACCATGCACCTGCTCATAGACAGCAGAAAGTTCTAGAAGAAATGGTCTTGTCAAGCCTACTCTGGTTATACAAATAGAACCTGAAGTGCTTTGTCTGGAGAACATATGGTTTTTTTTTAACTGAGGTTTGCTAAATTGTGCTCCCAAGAAACTGCACAAATTCTCTCCCAGGGATAACGTGAGGAGGAATATGTACCTTTAACAACAGGTTAATTGACATAAGCAGGTTGAGTGCCCCTGGACCTCTTCCAGAGGGGATGATGCTGCATCGTGTGGCCACTAGAGGTCGGTGGTTGTCCATTGAGCACAAGGAGAACCTCCTGGACCTGTGTGCTGGCATCTCAGTGACATTTCAGATAGAGATGGGAGTGGGGGTGGCTACTGCAGTGATCTCAACAGAGCAGAATTGGGGGCAGGAGCTTCATTCCTATCCCGGGTCCCCTTGATAGGCTGTGAAGAAAACATCAGATAGTTTAGCTTTCCAGTTATCTGATTCTCTTCAGAGCAAGGGGCCACCATCTGTGAAAGGTGCCCCATCCCACCTCCTGCAGAAGCATGGGCCAAGTTGGCCAAACCAACTGACAGAGTCCTTTTCTGGGGCAGAGGCTGTAGAGGGTAATTAATGGGAGTTCTTCAGAGGCTCATTTCCAGACAGCTTTAGCTTTACCTAGAAATGCTAGGAAAAGGTTTGTCCCATGTTCAAGGACACTCAAGTCCTTGTATATTTTGGGTGGCCCTGCATGTCACACCTTTCCAAACTGTGTTGACATAGAGACCATGTTCACTTACACAGTTTGGGACTGTGACAGCAGCTCCATCTTGTCTGGCTCCTCCTCTTTGCCCAGGGGAGTCAGGGGAGCCTTGGTGAGCATCCCATGGACAGTGTAGGGGCTGCTCTGAACCAGGAAGCCACCAGCCAAATATGCTTGTGTCCTGACACCCCAGCTCCTCAAAGTTCAGCTGCAGTCCCTTGACATCCACCTGAGGGTATATAGGCAGCCAAGCCTTTAAGGGTTGTTAGTGTCATAGCCTGAGTCCTGGCAGCCAGACAACACAGGTTTTGGCCACCCATTTCCCATGGACCTGTTAGACAGAAGGTAGAAATAGAGAAAGCCTGGGTACTGTGATGAGTGCCTTTTGCCCAGGACTCAGGAAGCTGACACAGTTGGATACTTGTGAGTTTTACACAATGAATTCTGGGAAAGTCAGGCTACATAAGGGAAAGACTCTCTCAAGATCAAGCTAAAACAAACAAGCAAACAAAAAGTAACAGAGAAAGGAGATATAATTCAAGTCAGCACACTGGAAAGAGGAACAAATAATGGGGTGCAAAGCCACCTCACCCCAACTTAGGGTCCTTGAATGAGTGTTCCTTTGCAATAGAAAACAAGAAGTGTGCAAAACTAAGCAGTCCTGATTGATGGGATGTTGGGCTCACACTGAGCGACCCAGCCTCTGCACCTGTGCATTGTGTGAGGTGATCTGAGCAGTGACCAGAACTCTGTGAGGCTTTTGTGGGAGCCAAGTTTCTCCTACTGCCAGTGCCAGGCTTCATCCTCAGCCCTCTGTCTACAGAAAATTCCAGAAGTGATTCCAATTGTTTCAGGTGTGTTTGCTTCTCTTTCCTGGTATCTGACAGAAGGGGTGCAGTGTCTTCACATTTTTCAGGACAGTTATATTTCCCCAGTCTTTCTTTGTACAGCTAATTTAATGAAGATGCCCATGTCCACAGCTAACAACATAAATGGAATAGAAGTGGTATCCCGAGCTTTTGTCCCCACCGGCAAGAACACGCTCAGGACAACTGGAATCTTCTGCGGCAAAAGCTTTATTGCTTACTTCTTCAGGAGCAAGAGGAGAAGAAGAATGAATGGCAAAATCCCGTCCCTTTTATGGAGAATTGTCCTCCGCCTCGGACGTGTCGCTCCCTGATTGGCTGCAGCCCATCGACCGAGTTGTCGTCAAGGGGAAGGAAGGCAAAGCACATGGAATGGAAAACTACCCTGGCACATGCGCAGATTATTTGTTTACTACTTAGAACACAGGATGTCGGCGCCATCTTGTAATGGCGAATGTGAGTGCGGCTCCTCACATCTCCCCCTTTTCTTTTATTTAAGAGCAATAGGCCACCCATTCTAATGAGAGTGGAGATAGAGGTCAAATCCCCAGTGTGCAGGTAAAGGAGCCGTACACAAAACCACCTCCCAGGCTCATCACCTGGAGGGGTCCTGGTCTGGTCCCATGTCGTTTTTCCTGGGGGAAGGACACTTGGACACTCAACCTTCTTGAAAGATGACATGTCTCCCTAGAATAGGCTCATATATGCCACAGAGCCCTTCTACTGCAATGCTTAGCCGTGCAACTTTCTCGGGCTGCTGAAGCACACTCACTCTATCCCGTGCAATGAGACCAATCTCGTGGGAAGCAAGAGCTGAGCGGCCAGCGACCTATTGCTTGAGCATAGATAACCATATATCAGGGGAAGCACCATGTTCTAGTGCTGCAAGCGCCTGGGCAATAACCACCTTGTCTCTCCTAGTTTGGGCCTTAATCTTACAGACCACCCAGAGAAGAAACACTAATCCACAACAAAGTGTAGCTCCAAATAATCCCACCCCCACCCATTCTTTAAAGAAGGAAAATGTTGAGGAGATCCAATTGGGTAATCCTTTGGTGAGGGACAGGTCCAAGTGCGTGGAATTGACCTGAATGATGGCAAGTCTCAATTTTCGAAGGGTCTGTTCAAATTTAGCCATCCAATTTTGTATCTCCCAACGCTGCTCTCCCTTTGTTGTTGTCGCCCTGGACATCACCAAAATGAGGGACATCAGTATTTCCTTGGTCAATCTGGATTTTTCGGGTGAGTCTTTCTGTTATCCAAAATGGGTTGTCTTCATTCTGTGGAAAAACACAAACAGCTCCCCTGGATCTTATTAAAATAGGATCCGGTCCTTTCCATTTGTTACTTAAAACATCTTTCCATTTAACCATCTCTTTGGGCCTATCTGGCTCTGAACAATGACGTTCAGCCGCAGTATGGCCATGAGCATCAAGATTTTAAAAATTGAGTGTAAAGAGTGCCATAGACACAGACACTCTTGGTACTCAGGGTAGACTCTCCTCGACTCCCCCTTTCTGTTTTATTACATAGGATTTGAGGGTGCAATGCGCACGCTCAACAGTACCCTGTCCTTGAGGGTTGTATGGAAGTCCAGTCAGGTGGGTCATGTCCATCTGACGGCAGAACTGCTGGAATTTTTGAGATGTATAAGCTGGTCCATTATCAGTCTTAAGGAGTTTGGGTTTCCCCCAAGCACTCCATGCCTCAAGGCAATGTTGAATCACATGTGAGGCCTTTTCTCCAGTTAAAGGAGAGGCAAACATGATGCCAGAGCATGTGTCAATGGACACATGAAGATATTGAAGTTTTCCAAAGGAAGAAACATGTAACATCCATTTGCCAGACCTGTAGAGGTCGAATACCGCGTGGGTTAATTCCCACATGAGGAACTGGCAAGAACTCACAGCAGCTTTGACATTGAGTAACAATGTCACGGGCTTCTTTTCTGGTCAAGGAGAAACAACGGTTTAATGTTTCAACCGTCACATGAAAATTGTTATGAAAATTTCTTGCAGCCTCTACCGGGGATGATAGGGCAGCAGCCACCACTTTAGTGGCCTTATCTGCCAATTCATTTCCCAGAGCCATGGGGCCAGGTAGGCCTGAATGGGCTCTAACATGAGTAATATAAACAGGAAATCTTCTAGATAACAAAACTAATTGTATCTGCTGAAAAATATTGGCAACTTTACTGGAAGGCTTAATCACTCCAGCCACTTCTAAAAGATTTACTGCATTAACCACATAACAGGAATCTGATACAATATTAAGGGGTTCTAAAAAGGTTTTTAAAACTTCTAAAACCACTAAACATTCTACCACTTGATGTGAATTTTCATTATATTGTTTGGATACTACTTTACCATTAGCCACATACATAGGCACCTATGCCAGTTTTTGATCCATCAGTATATACCACAACCCCATTTTTAAGTGGGTTTCTTACTGTTATTTGTGGAAACACAACAGATTGATTTGGGGCAAACTGTAAAATTGGATGTTTTGGATAATGGTTATCTATTTGTCCTGAAAAGGAGGTAACTAAAACTGCCCAATCATTAGATGTGGCTGCCAAGGTTTGAACCTGTGCAGTGGTATAAGGTACGATTATACCAAATTTGTCCAAAATGGGTGATTGCTGCTTTTAGGCCTTTAAGGGCAAGCTGTGCAATTGCATCAGGATACCAATCTATTATTTTAGCTGGGGATACATTTGGATGGATCCACAACAATGGCCCATTCTGCCACAAAACTGCATTCTGTAAGGCATTTTCCACCTTTTGTAAGACCTGGTTAGCAGCTAGAGTAAGAGCCCTAGGGGAGGAGATATGAGAATCTCCTTCTAAAATATCAAACAAAGGCCTTAACTCAGCGGAAGGAATCTTCAAAAAAGGTCTGAGCCAATTAATATCTCCCAACAGCTTCTGAAAATCATTTAAGGTATGGAGGTGATCTCTTCTTATCTCTAACTTTTTGGGGCACAATCTTATTTGGAGACACCACAGAGCCCAAAAATTGTCCTCTATCAGAAATTTGGAACTTTTCTGTGGCTATCTGTAAACCCCACTGACTTAAAGTTTTAAGTAGAAAAAGATATGCCTTTTGTAGCATGGTAAGGTTTTTATGGCACAGGAGGATGTCATCCATGTAATGGAGCAAAATTAAAGAGGGGAATTGTTCCCTCACTGGCAAAAGAGCTTCTTGCACATAAAGTTGGCACATTGTAGGACTATTGGACATTCCCTGTGGTAAGACCTTCCATTGATACCTCTCATCAGGTTCCATGTGATTAATAGAGGGGATGGTAAAGGCAAATCTGGGCCTATCCCTTGGACACAAAGGTATAGAAAAGAAACAATCTTTAATATCTATAATAATTAAATTCCAGCCACGTGGTAAGGTGGAAAGTACAGGGAGACCCCTCTGTACCGGGCCAAATAAGTTCATTTGCTCATTAATGGCTCTGAGGTCATGGAGCAGTCTCCACTTTCCTGACTTTTTCTTAATTACAAAAATTGGAGTATTCCAAGGTGAGGTAGATGCTTCAATATGGCCTAGTTTTAATTGTTCCTTTACCAGTTGAGTCACAGCTTCCAGTTTTTCAGAGGATAGGGGCCACTGAGGAACCCATACCGGATCCCCTATTTTCCATGATATGGGTCGTGCTGCCCCAATGGCCCCTAGAAAAAAACCCAGACCCTGTCTGTCTTGGTTTCCATTAGGTGAGATGGGCTCTATCCTTCCTTGCTCTTGACGTCCTAACCCTTCTTCTTTATAACCCATCTTTGCCATGATATTTTTTGCTTTAGCTGAATACCCTCTCGATGGGGCATTCTCATTGGACAAAATAAGGCCCAAATGCTGCATAATATCCCTTCCCCAGAGGTTAACTGGGAGTGGGAGCACATAAGGTATGAATTTCCCTTGCTGTCCCTCGGAGGATTCCCATGTCAAGGCAACGGAGCTTATAGTGGGACATGATTGATATCCTAGGCCCTGTAATGAATGAGATGACTCTGTGGTGGGCCATGCTTTGGGCCATCAATGTGTAGAGATTATACTTTTATCTGCTCCGGTATCAAGGATGCCTTCAAACTCTTTTCCGTTGATCTTAAGGCAGAGCTTAGGTCTATCATTCAAAGATACAACCAAATAGGCAGAATCATTTCCGGAGGAGCCCATTTTCTTTATCTCAGGTCCTGCAAATTTCTCCCTGGTATTATCAGGGAGGAGCAGCAGCTGAGCTATCCTATCTCCTTTGCTAATAGAAAAAACGCCCTTAGGGCTTGAGCACAGGACCTGTATTTCAGGGGAATGTTGACAATCCATAACTCCAGGGTGGACTACTAAGCCCTGCAAGGTGAGTAAACACCGGCCGAGAATAAGGCCCATGGTTCCAGGGGGCAAGGATGGTATAGGCTCCACTGGCACCGGCTGAATACTCATTTGAGGCATTAGTAGGAAGTCGGAGGCGGCACGCAGGTCCACCCTTGTGGGTCTTCCTGGGTCGCCTCTCTGACTGCTTCCTGGGTCCTGACAAACCGATTCCCATATCTTTGAGGGCCCTGGGACCGAGGGCCCGATGGCCTGTTTTTTTGACACATCAGCTGGTTGGTTATCAGGCGGGAAAAGGAGTCTGCCCTTTATATCCCTCACAGAGTGACACTGGTCGGCTCTATGATAGCCCTTGCCATACTTAGAGCAAAGAGTGAGGGTCCCCCACCCCCTTTTGTCTGGAGCTCTGCAATCTTTCTTAAGATGCCCAAGCTTCCCGCAGTTAAAACATGTCCTCCGATCATTTCTGCCCATGGAGTGTTTTTGGGATTGGAGGATGGCGGCCGCTAAGCCTGCATTGGTGAGAGGTCCCCCGAGCTCCCGACAAACCCTGAGCCAGTCTTGTAAGCCTTTGTTATTGCTTGGGGGTATGGCCGCTCGGCACTCCTGTGTGGCTTGCTCATAAATGAGCTGTTCTACCAGAGGTGCGGCTTGCTCCGAATCTCCAAAAATATGCCCTGCTGCCTCTGTCATTCTGGCCACAAAATCTGAGAAGGACTCCTGTGCACCTTGAGTAATCTTGGTCAAATGCCCACTTGCCTCTCCCTTCTTAGGTAGTGCTTTCCACGCCTTAACAGCAGCAGCTGAGATCTGAGCATATGCTCCCCAATGATAATTTGTCTGGTTAGCAGCGTGTTGTCCCTGACCTGTAAGTAATTCAAAAGTCCACATTCTTTGATCCCCTTCCATGGTGGCATTGGCCCTTGCCTGCATCTGGCAGGAGTCCTGCCACAAGGCTTTCCACTCAAGATACATTCCCAAACTGGGGGCTGCAGCTTTTACTACAGTCTGCCAATCACCAGGAGTCATAGCGTGATTCGCAAGCCTTTCGACTTGTGCTATAGTGAAATTAGCACTGACTCCATAGTTACAGACCTCGGCAAGCTCTTTAATCTGTATATAATCTACCGGAGCATGAACACGCCCTCCCTCGGATCCTTCAAAAACCGGAAATGCCTGTTGTATTTTCCTTTGTTCCTCCTTTAGAATGAACGAGTCTGTGCTTTGCCTCTCTGCCCATTGCCTCTCTGCACAGGGCTGACGCACTACGCAGGGCGGGGCTCCGCATAGGGCGGAGGTGCACTATGACCTTGAAGCCGACTGCCCAGAGCAGCAAGCTGGCCTTCGCCAGCCGCTTTTGGCTTTTTTCTTGACAGATTAGCTCGCATTTTATCTGGCTGGTACTTTTCTCTCTCATAACAAGCTGCTTCCTCCTCCAAGTCTGTTTCCTCAGAGGGGCTAAGTTCATCTGATTCAGAGCTACTAAGAGCTAGCTCCTTAAACTCATCTTTTTTCTCCTCTTTCCTTCCAATCTCTCCCCAGGTATTCTTCCCTGACTTTAACTTTTCCTCGGGTTCAAGACCCATGGAAAGGCCTGTATACTTATTTGGTGCACCATGTTTCCTCTTTGCTCCTACTCTCTCTCCCCGCTTTACTTATGATAGACTGTCATGAATTTTGTCCAGAATTCTCCGCCCTGCCTTAACCACTTGTTGACATGTGAAAAGGAACAAAAGGGCTTCTACCACTAGAGAAAGTTCAAGGCCAGACATACCTCGTAAAGCTTGTAATGTGTCCCGCAGTTCTGGTTCCGCCTCGCGAACGAGAGATCTCTCTTGTACCAGTGTGATGGTAGTTCCCGGATTTCGGCACCACTTATCCCGAGCTTTTGTCCCCACCGGCAAGAACACGCTCAGGACAACTGGAATCTTCTGCAGCAAAAGCTTTATTGCTTACTTTTTCAGGAGCAAGAGAAGAAGAACGAAT
The DNA here is from genome assembly GCF_000001635.26 of Mus musculus. Lineage (NCBI taxonomy): Eukaryota > Metazoa > Chordata > Mammalia > Rodentia > Muridae > Mus > Mus musculus. The sequence continues at coordinate 146,180,610 of NC_000071.6, forward strand.
GGCAAAACCCAGTCCCTTTTATGGAGGACTGTCCTCCGCCTCGGACATGTCGCTCCCTGATTGGCTGCAGCCCATCGGCCGAGTTGTCGTCACGGGGAAGGCAGAGCACATGGAGTGGAAAACTACCCTGGCACATGCGCAGATTATTTGTTTACTACTTAGAACACAGGACAGGATGTCTGCGCCATCTTGTAATGGCGAATGTGAGGGCGGCTCCTCACAAAGTGGGAGACAGGGCTAGTGTAAAATTAATTAATTTTAATGTAAATCTAGGTAAAAAATTAATCTGGCAGCTGTATTTCTTTACCTTCTGTAGTCCCTACAACCACACAGAAAAGACAGATTTATTAAAATAACCTTGAAACGAATATTGAGCAAATCTTACTTCATTTTAACCTGCATGATCATGAGGATTCCTCCCAGAAAAATCTCCTCATTACTTGCAATTTTTGTCTTTTCTTGATCCACCTCTCTCTCCTCAAGCTTCGTGAACCTTTCCTCATGGCTCCATTCCTTCCCTTCCTGTCTCTTTCCCCATTACTCCTAGAATAGGAAGTCCCACCTTATCCTCTCTAAAGCTCTGCATTGGCTCATTGGCTTTTATTGGCAAGGCAGAGAAGGAATGAGGAGCAGTGTTTACACAAACTGGAGACAGGACTTTCTAAGAATAAATAGAACAGAGCTATGTCTGGATAGAACCCAGATAGTGGGATAGAGGAAACAGTGCTTGAAATAACATACAAGGGTAAACTTTACACAGTATACAGAAACATTATGGCTACGGGTAAGAGACCGTTCATGGTCTTGCAGGGCAACCCTACACAAATATCTTTGCTCTAGACTCTGGGTTTTAGCTATAGTTGAAAGGGCTGGCACTGTTGTCTTCATTTTGTTGTTGGCTGGGATACACATCAAGCCATGAAGCACATGCTGGTTTCAAAACTTTAGCTTCCTCTACTCCAGCTTCTCAATACCAAGTCAAGTCTATGCTGCCTACTTTCTTGTCAACCTGATACAGACAGCATCTGGGAAGTTAGACTTGACAGTCATCGGGAAGAAGGAAGCTCAACTGAGGAAATGTTTCCACCAGGGTGGCTTTCAGGCAAGTCTGTGCTTCTTTCTTGATTAATGATTGACATGGGAGGGCCAGATGACTGTAGGAGGTGTCTTCCCTGGTCACATGGTTTGGGGGCTAGATGAAGTGTACAGCTAGATTCTTGCTGAGACAGGGACTAGACTGGAATATATAAAATTTTCCAGAGCCAAATACCTAAGTAGACAGTGATGTGGTGTGTGTGGGTCCTTCATCATCAGAGTCCATGTGAGAGGCCCTACTCCATGGAAGGGTCAAATATACCACTCAGTGTCCTCTAAACAGTAGATGGCATCTCACATGCCCAGGATGAAGATTGAGTGAGCAGTTTTTGGTGATGACTTCTGGGTTTGTCAAATGAAGGATTCCCTAGACATAGTGAACAGTGAGACTACATGAAACCCATTCCCCACAGAATAAATGTGTAAAATTTCCATGGGCTCAGACTTGTCATTATGATTACCCCTAAAATTGTGGGGGACCCTGGCAATTCTTTGTGATAACCACCTGTTTAAACAAGGTGCAGTGTGTATGCACAGCTTTGGACCCCGGGATGGAGAGAATGGTGAGCACCAATACAGTTAGGCTGACTTTATCCTTGTCTGCATGCTTCCCCTGTCAGTGTGACAGAAGAGAAGCCCAGAAAGTAGAGACTTCTACCCACAAGCCCCAATATGGGGCTCTGTGTCACTAACTGTTAGGGACACTGCTGAGCCCAAAAATGTCATGACACAGTCACACAGTTTAGGCACATAGTTTATATTGTTCACCACAACTGGTATTTGCTCACTCTGTCACACCAGCTGCTTGCTTTTCTGCTTCCATGGTGGACTATGAGGGTCCCATTTCCGAGATCAACCTGTTTGTCTCAAAGATGCAGTCCATGGGTAAAACATAAGTAGATTGTACCACTGGGAAAAGAACATATATTTTAAGAAGAGTAAACAACTCATTTTTGTTAATATCCAAACATAATTAAAAACCCAACAATGAAAACAACAATATAAAAAACAGAACCCAGCATAACAATAAGATATTTTCTATAAAGACATGAGATAAGCTTAGGTGGGGAACCTCAGCTGGGTAGAACTCTGCACATCATTCTCCTAACTATATGTCAACCTCAGGCAGAGGGAAAACGAAATCTGGTGTCCCTAACTACACAGTGTAAGACATAAATAAATGCCTGTCAGTTGAAACATCTGCAGCAACATCTGCAGCCTCATTTGCAGCCTCATCTGCAGCCACATCTGCAGCCACATCTACAGGTGAGTGTGTATCAGCTGATATGGGCAGAGCTTGATCTAAAGTCAGATGCAGCTCTATTGTGGCTTTTGGTTCAAAGGGATCCAGAACTGCTCTTTTCACAAGCTCAGGATCCTCTCAGGGTTGCTCATCTCCCTGTGGCTCTGCCATAGAAGCTGACCTCAGAGCCAGCGTCTCCTGCCTCCTAGAGGCATCCTGCTCTGAGGGATCTGGAGCTGTGGCAAAATCTAAAAGTAGAAGAAGACATGCTTTTAGTGGAGACAGCCTAGGATGGGGTGATCTTCCCCAAGATGCCCTTGATGGCCACACAAGGCCTTTTCATGCCAGAGGATCCCGAGTCCTCTCCTCACAGTGGGACATCTTACCTGACTGCTGTCCAGCCCTGGCTTCAGGCCAAAGCTCTGGAGAATACCCTGCTGGAATCCATCACCGAAACCCCCTCCTACCTTGCCAGGCAGCCCACCCCAGACCTCCTCACCTTCCTCAGTGTTTAGCGCGATGGCCTCCTGCTCCTCCAGCACGGAGAGCAGCTCCCTGGCTTGGGTATCTTCATCTGCAGAAGGCACATTGCGCCTCACGTAGTCAATGAACTGCCTTACAACATCCAGGTCTGGGGACTCACAAAAATCCTTGGGGAATTTCTTAAACCAGTGGAACAGAAAGCTGAATACGTCACTGGGGGAAGAGAAGGTTAAAGGGAAGTTGAGTCCGAAGCCTGGCCTTGCTTGTCCAGAGGAGCCATGGGCCCCATTAGAAGAGACAATGACTGCCAGCCTGTGTACTGATGAGCATTGTGGTCAGGAGTGTGCGGCTTTGTGCTGAGGACTCCAGACACTTTCTGTCCCTTGGAGGACAAACAGGGCTAACTGAGCTGGGCTGTAGTGGGGATGGATTCTCCCAGGATCCTTCAGCTCCCATCCCTCCTTCTGCTCCTCAGAACCAAGGAGCGCATTGGAGCCCTCCATGTTTCTCCACCTGCATGTGAAGTCTTAGCTACCATCACTCGAGGGGGAATCCCCAAAGCAGGGCACCTGGCAAGTGTTTAGTCCTCAGCAATATCCCTACCCTGCTGTACAGATAGACCATTACCTCCCACTTCCCCTTCCAACTCCATAGATGGGCTCTTAACTCTGTCTCCCCCAACCCATCCTATTGCACCCATGGGCTCCTAACTCCCTTTCCCCTGAGGCCCACTCACCTCTTGGTTTGCTGGTCTTCTACACAGTCAGGCCGGAAGGATGCATACCTGTGGCATTCCAAGAGGGTGTCACCCTAAGGCCTTGTGTCCCCAACCTAATGATAGATCTACAGGGAGCTACTTGAGTCTGAACACTGGACAAAGGAAACACAGATCCTGGGGTCTCTCTGCACTGTTCTGACTTCCGTGCTGAGGTCACAGGTCTCCAGGGATTAACACACAAAGTGGGGAAGCTTTGCTGTTCCCTGCCAGAGCTCTTGGTGGGTTCCTGGCTTCTTGCCCCCCACCACCACGGACCCTTGCCCAGTTCCATAATCCCGTGAAAGTCAGATAGGGCCTAGAGCCTTTTATACAAATGGGAAAAGAGCTCTTTCTAAGATACAAGAAAGGGTGGTGTTTGACACTCCCTGGGAACAGTGAAAGACACAAACTAGAGCCCCCCAAACCTGGATGTGACCATGTCACTTTGCAGGTTCAGACCCAGGACCAACACTGCCAGGGTCCAATCACCCTTGTTCTATGGAACAACAGAGTCCTGGAGAAGAGCAGAACTCTCCTAACACCTATGTTGGATGCAGCCACTCACGTTGTCATCAGCAGGTCCAGCACCTTCCAAGTGCTAGCGTACGATGGGTACATGGCAAGAAAAATGCGGATACAGACATGGTCATTATGCTGAACAGCAGCTGGTATGTAGTGGATCATTTGTACCACGTATTCTGGGCTGTTATAGTTGAATCGGGGGCGCCTGGGCATACAGTCTGGCTCCTGTTCATTTTGAGAACAGACCTAGGAAGGCAGGAGGAGCTAAATGTGGAAACTCTGAGAGACATCAGCAACCCATTACCATAGAGTGATCAGCAATCATCAAGAATGCTCCTCAGTGTCTCACAGGATCACACACCCAGGCAGGGACCTCGGGGGAGCACGGAGACTAACAACAACTTTCTTGCTAAGGCTGGCCTGTGTTACCTTGGGCTCACTGTGGGAAGCATGCCTGAAGTGTGACAGAGGGCGAATCAAACGTCTCCAAAAGCGAACAAGGAAACCGCTCTTGGCTTTTTTGTGGCTGGAGCCTCTGGAACCCTGGAAACAGGAGAACATCTTGCTCCCTCTAGGTCCTCCAGACAAGTAAGTCGGGTAAGGCTACTGCTGGCCTCTGGTTACCTGGTAACCAGCATTCTGAGTTCCATCTGGAATGTTAAGCAAGTAAGGTCACTTTCTGAGGTCCTCCAGCCTGAGCCCCTCCTCATATGCTCTATCTAGTGAAAGAGCCCTTTCCCCTTTTGTATAAAAGGCTCTAGGCCCTATCTGACTTTCACGGGATTATGGAACTGGGCAAGGGTCCGTGGTGGGGGGGCCCAAGAAGCCAGTACTGCCCATTGTTGTCCTTCTGTCTTCCATGTGTACAATGGGACACAGTGGCATCCATAAGCTCAGGCCTCTACACTGTCCTGGGAAGCCTGGCTTCAGGGAGACCCTCAGTTGTAAGAAAGCAGGCAGAAGTTTCCAAGCCATCCCCTCTGTACCAGAAGGATCCCAGGAAGAAACGATTTCCTCTTAGGGTCTTCTCACTGTCCTGACCTGCTCCCTGCAGATCATTCTAGCATGGGTTTCCTAGTATGTCATCCTTTGTATATGATCACACGTGCCCTAGACCTGGCAAACCTCCTAATAGAGTTACCTGAGGATAAGGCAAACATAGGAACTTGTGCCATTCACACACATGTACACAAAAGCATATGCATACATACACACCCAAACACACATACACACAAGCCCAGGCCCAGTGGCACAGAGAGCATGCTTTTACACATGGCCAGGAGCATATCAGTGTAGAAAGGCCCCTCCTAGGTGAGCATTAGGGTTATTATGGAGGTTAGTGTGGGGATAACGAACTTTAGCAAAGTGTATGTGAGCATCTTTAATTGTGCCTTTCTCTTAGGGGAGTGGGCGGGGCTCCTCTGCTTTTCCATGTGTTCTAGTGTTTTCCCATTTGGGCTTCCACAGGCCTCAGTGTGATTCTTCTGTGTTCCCCAGACAATGACTGACTGGGTTCTGGTTTGCAGGCTGTTCCGTGCTGCTCACTATAACATTGCCTACCCTGAGGAAAAACTATGCACAAACATTAAGACTTTGGAAGAGTTTCCATATCCTACTTCTTTAATGAGTACTATAAAATAAATTCATAGGTCAATTTTTACTGTTGAAGAAAAAATGGGAAACGTAATCTGTCTATGCCAAAACAGATGAAGGGGGATGAAAAAAAGAGAGGTGTTTTTAGTTCCTAGATTTTAAGAAATATCAAAAAAAATCATATTGGTATACACAGCTTGAATCTCTCTTGGGAAGGACACAGGATCAATAGGGGTCAATGGGGGTAGAAGGATGTATGGGAGGCCTGCCAAGTGCAAATAAGTATTTATGACAATGGCCTCCTGTCCCACACTACCATGCACATGAACTTTTACATAGTTGAAAGTGTTTTGATTCTTTGAAAAAGTCTTATCATTTTACATGGATGAGTGCATGTGTTTCTATGACTGCATGTGTGCTGTGTGCACGGAAGCCAGAAGAGTGCACCGGATCTCCTGTCCCCTGGTTCTGCATGGTTGTGAGCCACCTTGTGGGTGCAGGGAAATGAACCCAGGTCCTCTGCAAGAGCAGCCAGTGCCCTTAACAGCTGAGCCATCACTCAGGACCAGTTCGGGTTTTTTGCTGGTCAGAGTAGCCCATTGTAGAAACCATATTGGTGTCCAGTGCTTCCCAGTAGAAAGTTTCCAGCTGGGTTGTAGGACACAACCTGGTAGTGAGTATCATTAATTTCTGATCCCTTAATTAAATTATTGTATCAAAACCATCAAGTATTAGCAACCTCAGATAATAGCCACACCTCTTCTAGATACAACTGTGCAATATCAGTGACAGCTCATTGGAGATTGGTGGAACTCTATCCCAGGACAGAGAGGGGCTACCCACCATATAAGGTATCAAGGGCCCAAAGTCTTCCTAATTCGGGCCTGTCAAGGGATGCTCTGCTGTCTGGCCACTGGGACAGCTGTGGTCTGGCTTCCCCACAGCAGGGTGGTGGAGACCCCACAGAAGGCCTCTAAGAGCCTGGCCTTAGAAGGCATTGATGTAGCGGGACACTAACAAAAGACCAACAGCCTCAACATGAGGGAAGCACCATGCACCTGGTCATAGGCAGTAGAAAGTTCTAGAAGAAATGATCTTGTCAAGCCTACTCTGGTTATACTAATAGAACCTGAAGTGCTTTGTCTGGAGAACATTTTTTTTAACTGAGGTTTGCTAAATTGTGCTCCTGAGAAACTGCACAAATTCTCTCCCAGGGATAACGTGAGGAGGAATATGTACCTTTAACAACAGGTTAATTGACATAAGCAGGTTGGGTGCCCCTGAACCTCTTCCCGAGAAGATGACGCTGCATCATGTGGCCACTAGAGGGTGGTGGTTGTCCATTGAGCACAAGAAGAACCTCCTGGACCTGTGTGCTGGCATCTCAGTGACATTTCAGATAGAGATGGGAGTGGGGGTGGCTACTGCAGTGATTTCAACAGAGCAGGATTAGGGGCAGGGGCTTCATTCCTATCGCGGGTCCCCTTGATAGGCTGTGAAAAAAAAAAAAAACATCAGATAGTTTAGTTTTCCAGTTATGTGATTCTCTTCAGTGCATGGGGCCACCATCTGTGAAAGGTGCCCCATCCCACCTCCTGCAGAAGCATGGGCCAATTCGGCCAAACCAACTGACAGAGTCCTTTTCTGGGACAGAGGCTGTAGAGTGTAATTAATGGGAGTTCTTCAGATGCTCATTTCCAGACAGCTTTAGCTTTACCTAGAAATGCTAGGGAAAAGTCTGTCCCGTGTTCAAGGACATCCAAGTCCCTTGTATTTCGGTGTGGCACTGGATGTCAGCCCCTTTCCAAACTGTGTTGACATAGAGACCATGTTCATTTACACAGTGTGGGACTGTGACAGCAGCTCCAGCTTGTCTGGGTCCTCCTCTTTACCCAGGGGAGCAAGGGGAGCCTGGGTTAGCATCCCAGGGACACTGTAGGGGCTGCTCTAAAGGAGGATGCCACTAGTCAAATATGCTTGTGTCCTGACACCCCAGCTGCTCAAAGTTCAGCTGCAGTCCCCCTGACATCCACCTGAGGGCATACAGGCAGCCAAGCCTTTATAAGGGTTGTTAGTGTCAGAGCCTGGGTCCTGGCAGCTGGACAACCTACACTGTGGCCACCCATTTCCCATGGACCTGTTAGACAGAAGTAAGAAGCAGACAAAGCCTGGGTATGGTGGTCAGTGCCTTTTTTCCAATACTCGGGAAGCTGAGACAGTTGGATACCTTTGAGTTCTACATAATGAGTTGCGAGAGAGTCAAGCTACATAAGAGAAAGACTCTTTAAGATCAAACAAATAAAAGAAACAAAAAGTAGCAGAAAAAGAAGATATAATTTAAGTCAGCACTTTGGGAAGAGGAACAAATAATTAGGTCCAAGGTCAACCCACTCCAACTTAGGGTCCTCGAATGAGGGTTCCTTTGCAATAGAAAGCAAGAAGTGTGCAAAACTAAGCAGTCCTGATTGAGGCGAGGTTGGGCCCACACTGAGCCACCACAGCCTTTTCACCATTGTCTCCTGTGAGGTGATCTGACCAGTGACCAGAACTCTGTGAGGCTTTTGTGGGAGCCAAGTTTCTCCTCCTGCCAGTGCCAGGCTTCATCCTTGGCCCTCTGCCTGCAGAAAATTCCCAAAGGGATTCCAATTGTTTCCGGTGTTTCTGCTTCCGTTTCCCGGTATCTGACAGAAGGGGTGCAGTGTCTCTTTGGAGCGTCTTCACGTGTTCCAGGTCAGTTATATCTCCCCAGTCTTCCTTTGTACAGCCGTGTTGAGTGAAGATGCCCATGTCCAAAAATACCAACATAAATGGAATAGAAGTTGGAGCCAGGGTTAGTGTAAAATTAATTGTTTTTTAATGTAAATCTAAGTAAAACATGAATCCGGCAGCTGTATTTCTTTACCTTCTGTAGTCCTCAACAACCACACAGAGAAGTACAATTTATTAAAATACCCTTCAGCCGGGCGGTGGTGGCACATGCCTTTAATCCCAGCACTTGGGAGGCAGAGGCAGGTGGATTTCTGAGTTCGAGGCCAGTCTGGTCTACAAAGTGAGTTCCAGAACAGGTAGGGCTATACAGAGAAATCCTGTCACGAAAAACCAAAAAACAAAAAAACAAAAACAAAAAAACCCTTGAGGCGAATACTGAGCAATCTTACTCCATACTAAACCTGCAAGTTCATCAGGATTCCTCCCAGACAATATCTCCACATTACTTGCAATTTTTGCCCTTTCTTGATCCACCTCTCTCTCCTTAAGGTTCCAAGACCTGTCCTCATGGCTCCACTCCTTCCCTTCCTGTCTCTTTCCCCACCCCTCCTAGAATAGGAAGTCCCACCTTATCCTCTCTAAAGCTCTGGATTGGCTCATTGGCTTTTATTGGCAAGGCAGAGAATGAATAAGGAGCAGTGTTTACAGAAACTTGAGACAGGAGCTTCTAAGAATAAACAGAGCAGAGCTATGTCAGGATCAAACCCAGATAGTGGGATAGAGGAAACAGTGATTGAAATAACACAAGGCTAAACTTTACACAGGGTGCAAAAACATTACACCTACAGGTAAGAGCACATACAAGGTCTTGCCAGGCAACCCTACACAAGAATCTTTGCTCTAGACTCTTTTGGTTATATCTATAGTTGAAAGGGCTGGCACTATTGTCCTCATTTTGTTGTTGGCTTGGATACAGAACAAGCCATGAAGCACATGCTGACTTCAAAACTTTAGCTTCCTCTACCCTAACTTCTCAAGTACCATGTCACATCTATTCTGGCTAGTTTCTTGTCAACCTGATACAGACAGCATCTGCGAAGTTAGACTTGACAGTCATCAGGAAGAGGGAAGCTCAGCTGAGGAAATGTTTCCTCCACGGTGTCTTTCAGGCAAGTCTGTGCTTCGTTCTTGATTAATGATTGACATGAGAGAGCCCAGCTCACTGTAGGAGGTGTCTTCCCTGGTCACCTGGTTTGGGGTTGCATAAGGAATCAAGCTGAGAAGTCACATGGAGCAAGCAAGTAAGCAGACTCACTCATGGCCTCTCCCTCAGTTCCAGCACTGAGTTCCTGCCCTGGCATCCCTCAGTGATGGACTGTGTTTGGGAAATGGAAGTCAAATAAATCCTTTCCTCCCCAAATTGGCGTTGGCCAGTGTTTTATCACAGCTATAGAAACCTAAAGAACATAACAATGGACAAATATTTCTCTGCCCCTAGAAACCTAAGGAAGATAACTAATGGGCAAATGTTTCTCTACCCAGTAAGGCTCCCTGTGATTGGTCTTCTCTTGTCCTTGTACAATAGTCTCTGGACACATCACAGATTCATCATCTTGTTTGATCTTGTCCATCTGTCACCACTGGGAAGAGATCTGTTCCATCAGGTCTGATCCCACACTGGGGAAGAAAGGGCCAGGTGTCAAGGAGCCAGTGCCAGTAAAATTCTCCAGCCAGTTTTAAGCAGCCAAGAGCTATGGCAGGAATAGCTCTTAGGTCAGGCCTACCTGGAGTCTGTTCCTGGATTAGAGCCTGTCTGTGCTGTGGGTCGTGTGCTAGCATCTCAAATGCTGCTCAGCCTCCTTCTCTAGATGATGCCTTTCCTCATAATGGTAACAGACTTCATTTTAAAAGTTCTCAAACAAATGACAGCAGCTATATTTATTTCATTTCTTTTGATTCCTGTGGGTGGTGTTTTGAATGTGTGCCTGTGTTCTGTGTGCATTCAGTTCCTGTAGAGGCCAGTAAACGTATGGCATGCCCTGAACTGGATTATGTCACGTTGTAAGCCTTCATGTGTGTACTGGAAACTGATCTTGGGACCTTGGAAGAGCAGCCAGTGTTCCAAACCCCTGAGGCAACTCTCCAGCACCAAAGTGCAAAGACTCAGAGAAAACTGCAGGTGCCCTCCTTAGGTGTCCAGTAATTACTTAAAGGTCCTATGAAAGTGGACACTGTGAGGCCAGGATATGTTACCTCTCTTAGAGATTCATGGTACCTTTGGATACCTTACACACTTAGTGCTGCTGATAGGCAGACATTTAAACTGTAAATGTTCATACTGTATACATACTAGCATAGTACTACCTTGTCAAGGAGAGTAGGTATAGAGAGGACAACCTGATTGGCAGTTTTCTCTCTGAATGGCATTGAAGAAGAATAGCAGAAATGTTCAGAAATCTCCTGTATCCTCAGATTTTTCAAACCTTACTTCAATGAGGTTCTTAAATGCTTTAATATCCCTTCTCGGCCATCACCCACCAAAGGTCGTGAAAAGGAAAAGTCAGTAGGGCAAAGGGGAATATGGACCTGTTTAGTAAAGTTCTTTGTGGGCGATTCCAATCTTCCATATCTGGATATCAACAGTTGAGCTCACAAGAATCAGCAATGGTAGTTCGTGGAAGGGACTCACGGTTTCTTCTGGATCGATCAGCCAATCTGCCTAAGTTCTTGGAAGTGGCAAGAAGCCTCTGGAATATCAGGAGAAGTTCTTTGGTGCGTTTCTCTCTATGAAGTCATGACAAGAGATGATCAGGGAAGAAGGCAAGGTGAACCAAAGCCATAGCGTCCTCTACTGTCTGTTGGGGTTTATTTATCCCTTTCCAAACATCACGTGTTCTGTCAAGTATTTGCTCTAGTAAAACATCACATGCCCTTAGCCAGGCAGCCTCAGCTCAGTTGCCTGGCTACCTTCTGTGAAGCCCATTGGTCTTGCTGCCCAAGACACCTTTGGGCTGCCCTTCTGTGGGCTGCTTTTCTTTTCTGCCTACATTTTGGAAGATCTCCCCTACAGTTCTGAGTCTGCTCCAGCTCTCTCTCCCAAGTATCTTGATTCTTCCTCCCTCTCCACGCCTGTGGGAACCTGTTAGCCCCGCCTCTTTCTTTCCACCCAATCATTGGCCTCTTGCATCTTTATTGATAGATCAAAAACCAACTGGGGGCAAGGACCTTCGGGGTTAGTAAACACAGATACCTGATTAAATCAAAGCACCAGATCCACTCCTCTACATTTTGTGGTGCAGTCACACATGTTTTCTTTAAATAGATCAGCAGTGGTGTACACATCTAACATGTGCTGAATAAATCACTCACTTAAAATTGGTTATTTTTATGCAGGGTGTGGTGGCAAATACCTTTACTCCCAGCACTCGGGAGGCAGAAGCAGGAGGATGCCTGTGAGTTCAAGGTCAGCCTGGTCTTCATAGTGAGTTCTGAGACAATGGCTATGTAGTGAGATCCTGGCTCAAAAAAAAACTTAAAAAAAAAAAGTTAATTTTCTGTTGCAACTCTTTTTACTATAATATGTGATACTTTTAGTAATAATAGCATGGTATTCATAATAGATGTTCATACCTGTGTATATGGCAGTCTGTCCACACTGGTCACCCATGATCCTCTCTTCTCTCTCTTCCCCTCCACAGAGTTCATGTGCTTCCCAGCTGGTTTCCCTCCCACTCTCAAGCTTTTCTTGTGTGACCCGCTGAGTTTCACTAGGCTTCCTCCTAGGAAACTGGGTAAGAGCTTATGAAGCACCTGCTAAGGAGCAGGACACACATCATCACTGCTGCAGACCAAGGACATAGATGCTTCCAGGGGCTATACTAGCCTGATGTCTCTTGCTCACCAGTCCAGGATAGAGTCTCAATGACAGAACCATATGACCCATAGCCCAGTATACAACCTGACAGCTTTCTTATATGCAGGGGATTAAAAGCTGTCCAGACACCATTATTTGCAAAGCCATAAGTCCAATCACTCTGATTTAAAGACATGGCCTCAATTTTATGTGTTAGGTTAGAAACTTAGGTCTAAACGCAATGCAATGAACAGACAGAAACTTCGGAAAGGATGAAGCTGTGGTGGGTCTGTTTTAATGAAGTAGATTAAGGCTGTGTCTGCGGTCATGGGCCAGTTGCTGCTGGTTGGAGTTGTGAGGAAATGGTGAGTTTGGACTCTTCTTCTCCTTCATGCTCCACTGTCCTTCATGCACTCACTACTGGGGTTTCCATGTACATTTTCCTTACAAAATTATGAGGCTGTTTAGGTGTTATTCACCATTATATCACTAGGCCTTTGTTGAATATTTTCTATCTAGTAGACATCCTGATAGGTTAGTTGAACTGGACCTGTGCATTGCCTGGCCATTATAAAACTTCCTAAATTGCTAATTGCAAGAGAAGTTGGCTCTCTCATGGCCACCCTCACTGCAAACTCAGCATGATCGTACAGGATCCTCTTGACAGGAAAGAACACAGATGGACAGATGGGTATGGAAACTGATGGATTCGCTAAGCAGCACCTGGCAGTTTCTCGAAAGGCCTTGTCATAGGCTGCAGACTAGGCAGATCGTTGGCCAAGGTATCACTCTGCAAAACTATAGCTAAGAACAGTGGGTAAAGTGAGGGTAGCGTGTAGTTATAAAAAATAATCGTCTCCCCACCCCCTGGGGATCCCCAAGCGGTGGTCTGTCGAGGTTTCTGCAGTCAGCTGTTACAGAACTGCTCCGCGCTTTCCAAGTCATCTGCCCCTGTGGCTAGCCTATCAAAACTGGCTGTTGCTAGCGCTAATCTCCTAGCCCTGTAAAATGAAAACTCCAGAGGCATGTAATTTACCAGCCAGATTTATATTAGTAAATCCTCAACCCCCTCTCCCCCAAAACGCCCCCACAAAGAACTCAATTGATATAAGCGGTATACCTAGATTGGACAACTGTATCCCATGTTATTTAATCGTCTAAGAAATCCCCAGTTACTTATGGATCCTAAGGCCACGTGGTTCTGGCTCATCATCCTCTCCTACAGGTTCCACCTTTTTTCTCCCATCTCCAGTCTCTCTCTGTGCTTTCCCCTTCTTTTCCTGTTCTGCCCGGAAGACCCTGCCTCCATATCTTTGCCCAGTGATTGGCTTCCTGTCGTCTTTATCAGCCAATCAAATAGCTAGGAGAAATTTCCCCCCACAAGTGAGTCCACTTTTGCTTAGTTTATGTTGTTGTTTTTCTTCTTTTTTAACTGATAACATGTAGCTCCATATTTTAGATTTACATCTATGACCTGTCCGTATGGACTTGTTTTGGTTTTGGTATGACGGTCAGTTAAAGATTCCTGTAGTAACGTGCATGTTCAATTTTTCCAACACTATTTTGGGGAAAGCTGTTCCCTCCAAAACTTATTAGACCTATTACTCCTGTGGAGGACATTTTCTCATCTGTTTTATTCAGTTATCGCTTGTTTTTCCCTCTGTGGGGGACCATTCCCTCTTGATGAGTAGCATCATGTGGATAATTCTATTTTCTTTCTTTCTTCCTTTCTTTCTTTTTCTTTCTTTTTTTTTTTTCACAATTGTTTGGTCGGTTCTTGAACCTTTGCTTTTCTATCCAAATTATGAATGGCTTGAAATTTAAAGGCTCGGGGAGATTTCTGACAAAAATTGAAATAAGCATAGGGGAGGTCTTTTTATTGTGCTGTGTCTTCTGATCAGTGGCTACCATATGCCTCTCTGATCTTTAGTATGCCCTTCCTTATGCCCTAGACAATTTCAGGTCAAGGACCCAGGCATACTGTTCCACTCATGCTTTAAGCAATTAATTTCTAATTCTTGCTATGGCATCATTTTCTCACTACTTCCCCACTTATTGTCACCACTGTGTACAAAAGCAGCGGAATCCTGGGCTGTCAATGTGCCCTATGAGGTTTTCAAATTCACTTCTTTGTCTCACACATTCATTCCGTGCACACTTTGGTGTGCTCTGCATGGACATCATGATGAGGCCTCAAAACGAGTACCTTTCTACTCACTGCTTAGCCATCTGTATGGCTTCAGTCGAATGTTCTTTACGGCTCTAGCTGGCACTTCCAGGATGGGACTGAATGCCAGTAGCCAGAGAAGACTTCTTCTGAACTTGACCCCATTCAGGCTTTCCCCATCACGTGTGAAGCTAGCGGCAGAGGCAGAGGCATTTGTACAGATTTTTTTTTCATAGGGTAGAAGATGTTTGTGTTGTTCCTTTTCTTCCAAGATTTTATCATAAAGGAGCTTTAGAAGAATTCATTGTGGCCCAAACACAGTTTTGGAAGATAGAAGAAAATTCACAGCAAGGAAATAGAATTGTCTTATTTTTTTCTCTTGTGTCCCCATATATAAAATTAAATGGATTTCTTCATGAGGCTGGGAAGATGTCTCAGCAGTTAATCAAACCTACACTGAGGGGTTCACAAGCATCTCTAACTCCAATCCCATGTCATCTAATGCTTTCTTCTGGCCTTGGAAGTCACTGTGCACACATGGTACACAGATGTACATGGAGGCAGAACACTCATACACATAAAAATAAAAATAATTTTTTAAAAGCAAAATGGATAAAAGAAATTTCATGTTATTATATTAATTCTTTAAAAATAGCAGACATATCCTTAATCTTTATTACATTTTTAATTGTGTGTCTGTGGTGGGGTGTGTGCATGGGTGTGGAGGAGCCCTTGTGGGCCATAGTTGTCAGAACTCCCAGAGATGGAGTTCTGCTGGTTCTGAAGTGACATCCTGTGTACTGGGAACCATACTTGGGTCCTCTGCAAGGGGAGCAAGCCAATCTTAAGTGCTGAGCCATTTCTCCATCACCAACTCTTTTTTGCTTGTTTGCTTGTTTGTTTGTTTGTTTGTTTGTTTGTTTTGAGGCAGGGTCTCTCTGAGTAGCCCTGGTTGATCCAGAACTCAACTATGAAAAGCAGCTATTAACCTCGGCCTCCTGAGTGCTTGGGACTATCATTCCCAATTCTCATGCTTTTCTAATAGCCACAATTAAGAAAACAACAGGGCAGCTGGGCGTGGTGGTGCATGCCTTTAATCCCAGCACTCGGGAGGCAGAGGCAGGCGGATTTCTGAGTTCGAGGCCAGCCTGGTCTACAGAGTGAGTTCCAGGACAGCCAGGGATATACAGAGAAACCCTGTCTCGAAAAAACAAAAACAAACAAACAACAACAAAAAAAACCAAAAACAACAAAAAAGAGAAAACAACAGTGCTCAGTGGTTAAGAGCACTAACCAGTTAGTTCTTCTAGAGGTCCTGAGTTCAAGTCCCAGCACCCACATGGTGGCTCACAACCATCTGTAATGGGATTCACGCCCTCTTCTGATGTGTTCAGCCTGTCTTCTTATAGGTCCCAGGATTACTAGCCCAGGGATGGCACCACCCACAATGGGCTGGACTCTTCACACCTGATCACTAATTGAGAAAATATCTTACAGCTGGATTTCACTGAGGCAATTTCTCAACTGAGGCTCCTACCTCTCTGACGATGCTAGCTTGTGTCAAGTTGATTTAAAAAAAAAAATCAGCCAGTACAATGTGCATGAGTGTTTTGCCTGCATGTACATATTTATGCCATATGTATGTGTGAAGGTCAGAAGTGGGTGTCAGATATCATGGAATTATTGATGGCTGTGAATGGCCATGTGGGTGCTAGGAACGAAACACAGGTTGTCTGCAAGAGCAGCAAGTGCTCTTAGCCTCTGAGCTCTCTCTCTAGCCCTTAGTCCCAAGGACACTTAAATCCACTTTTACTCCACACAGCCTTGAAGGATGCTGTAGGACTCTTTTCTATTCCCCATGAAATAAGTTTTTCCCTGTGCATGAGGGGTTTTCATTTAAGAGGAGACTTTAAAGTAAAGATATGAAGCCATGCTATGTGGACAGGTGACACCTATGTTTATATGGGTTGTAAGGTAATCCCAATGAAAGTATGTTGAACACAAGCAAGGCCTGCCACTTAAGACCAGTAACTACTTGTTAAACAAGTGATAGTTGCTTGGTATACTTCCTGGGGCTATGAACATATACATAACTTCTGCGGGATAAACTGTCTTTCTGTTTGAACCCTAGTCTCTTGGGCCAACAGGATTTATGAAAAAAAGTCATTACCATATCTGAGGAGGATGAACGGAAGAGACTTTGAACACTCCTGTCTCCAACCTTCATCAGTGAAAACTCAAGCAGGTGATTATGGAGAGGGTGTTCACGTAAGGAACAAACTGAGACAGGTAGAAAACAAACCCAGAGTCCCTTTCCAAGGGTCGATCCTCTGAGTTACAATTCCTATAAGATGGTCTTTTGTCTTCATCCCCAGAGGACCCATCATAGAACCAACTGCAACTCATCATCTCGTGACTGGGTGACATGTATGACTGGATGACGTGTATGTCTTCCTGGGACCTGGATTTCCACACTTAGCCACAGCTATTGCATTTTGTGCTCAGATGTTCCCCATCATCGGGCAGTATGGAGAGACATTGGTGAAAAAAAGAGAAAGGGGGAGCCCATCAACATGAAAGAGTAAGTAAGTGGTGATGCAGTGATGGGACTGTAAGGACCTCAGTGTCCCCACAACCCTAGGAATCAGACATCTGCATACTGACACCAGGTAAAGGTTGAGGTGTGAGTGTGGTAGGAGCCTGGAGTCCACTGATGACCTTGAGGTTCTGACTCTGGCTCCTTTCCTCTGTAGCTCGGAAGTATGAGCTGCCTCAGATGCAAATGTTGATTCCCATGTCTCTCTCCACTCAGCATCTCCGGAGCTTATAAGCATGGATGTGGTAACTGGCACATTATTTGGAGTGAACGTCGATTCCCTCACCAACTCATCGGATCCCTGTGCAGAAAGCCAAGGAGATCTTAACAAATTTGAATTTTCTTGACCCACTTCTCTCGGTATGTAAGTAGCCACTTTCTATCTTGTTCTTCGTCCCTCAGATGCTCCCATCAAAATAACATCATTACTGAGAGACAATTCATATATAAAAACATAGCATACCTGCTTGAAATGTATAACTCAATTTTCGCTCATACAAGGCAATGTGCACCCATCACTGTTGTCAAGCCAGGGAATAATTTAATCAAGAAAATCTACACCTTTTCATTCTTGCCTTCCGCTCCCCCTTGCCATAAGAAACATCAGTTCACCATCTGTTCCTGTGGATATGCCTATTCTAGGAACACCATAAAAATTCAATAGAAATACGTCATAGAATTTAGCGAGTAGCTGCTTTCACTTAACATCATATATTCAACACCACCTGCTGAAGCTCCCATGTTCTGTAGACAACTCATATTCCATACCATCTGATGATCCAGTTGTTTCAAGATTGACGGTGTTGTGAGTAAGGCTGTCATGGACATGGGCACATCTGAGATCATGATTGAGCTTTTTTTTCATGTTTTTGGGAAGGCACTTGGGGTGGGTGGGGTTACTGAACTGTGTAAGGATTCTGCATTCAATTTATTGAGCAACTGAGAAGGGTTTTTTTTTTGGTTTTTTGTTTGTTTGTTTGTTTTCTTTGAGAGCTTCAGTGCTTTATTTTGACAGGAGTTCATGAGGGCTCCCATTCAAAACTTTGTGTTTTGATTCACGATGCTCATTCCTGCTTCCCTAGTAGACATTCAGTAGGATAGCACCATGAGTCTTGGATTGTGCTTCCTACGTTGTGATAATATTCTCCCACTTGGGAGACATTATTGTCTTTCCTAGATAAACATCTGTTCATGTGAAGCTGATTTCTTTAATGTGCTTGACACTGAGTTGTAAGATTGACATGTGTTTCATGAATCGTCACTTTCCAGACATATATTCTCCATTTTTAGATGTCTTTTCATGTCCTTGATGGCATCCTTTGAGGTACATATTTTTACACTTTTGAAATGTACAATTTTGCATGCTGTGATAAATCTCTAAGAACCCACTGTTAGGGCTGAGATTGCGAACATTTACTCTCTCCTCAGTTTCATGTTAACTGAGTACTATATGCCTTAGATCTTTTTTTTTTTTTTTTTAAGACAGGATCTATATAGCTCTGGTTCTCCTAGAACTTGCTGTAGATAGCAGGCTGGCCTTGAGTGCAGAATGCACCTGACCCTACTCCCAGAGTGCTGGGATTAAAGGTGTGTGCTCACCATGCCCAGTTTAGACTTAGAATCTTTGACCCACTTTTAGTTAATGTGTATGCACTGTTATAAAATCATTTCCTAACAGGCAGTAGTGGTGGCACATGCCATTAATTCCAGCACCTGGGAGGTAGAGGTAGGTAATCTCTGTGAGTTGAGGCCAGCCCAGCCTATAGAGTAAGTTTCAAGACAGCCAGAGCTACACAGAGAAACCTTGTCTCAAATAAAATAAAATAAAATAAAATAAAATAAAATAAAATAAAATAAAATAAAATAAAATAAAATAAAATGTGTTCCTATCTTGAGGGAGAAAGAGTGTAAAAGCTGGAAGCTGGGGAGTAACACCATCCTCTGGACATGGACAGCTGTCATGCTCTCAAACTCACAGGAGCTACACAAGATCAAGTCAACCAAAGTTCCCTCAAAGATATGGGAGTTGTCCTCCAGGTCCCACCCCTTCCTGAGGAACTGTTGGCAGTTGGTAGCTGCTAGGGAAGGAAGAGCCATTCTGCTGCTGTGCTGTGGCCACTGAGGAGTTTCCTGTTTCAGTGGATGGCTCTACACTGATACACACGAGGGCAGCACTGAGGGCTTAGGGTCTTATTAAACAGCACCAAGTTGTGCATGGATGTCTTGAGAGAGATTCTGGAGAAGGCGGTGAATATGTTATATCATTGCATGTAAGAAATGGTTAAATAATAGTAGTATTTCTTCCTATGTTGCTTAACACTTTGCAGTCTGGGCCCTTTATTTCTTTTTGTCCATTAGGCCATGAATTCATATGAAATGGGCTCCAGCAGCTCGGGCTCCTTTCCATTGGTCCTCACAAAGTGTGCTTCTCTGGGTGTGCAGGCTGGCGCTTCAGCTGCACCCAGGTGCCCTTCTCCTTGGCTTCCTTTTTCTTCTGGTCGTTCTCCTTCACCCGCTTCAGGAAGCTGTCTCTGCTCTGCGAGTGTTTGATGTGCTCAATCCGCACATTGATCCTCTTGCCAGAATTTTGCCCTTAACTTGCTTGTTTACAATGATGCCCACGGCATGCTGGGTGACACTGTAGACTCTTCCGGTTTTGCCGTTAAACACTTATGGGGCATTCTACTTTGAACAGTGCTCATTCTCTTGATGTCCACAATATCACCCTTCTTGTAGATTCACATGTATGAGGCCAAAGGAACAACTTCATGTTTCTTAAAAGGCCTAGAGAACATATACCGAGTGCCTCTCCTCTTTCCCTTTGTGTTGGTCTTTTTTTTTTTTTTTTTTTTTTTTTTTTGGTTTTTCGAAACAGGGTTTCTCTGTGTAGCCCTGGCTGTCCTAGAACTTACTCTGTAGACCAGGCTGGCCTCGAACTCAGAAATTCACCTGCCTCTGCCTCCCGAGTGCTGGGATTAAAGGCATGCGCCACCACGCCTGGCTTGTGTTGGTTATTTTTGGTGATTTACTGGAGGGTGGCTGCCACAGCAGAAAGCCTATATTATTTTTAAAATTTTTATTTTTAATTATGTGTGCATGCATATATGCACATGTGAGTGCAGTGCCTCTAGAGTCCAGTAGAGGGAGATGGGTCCCTTAGAGATGGAGTTGTAGTTATAAGCCAATCACTGCTGAGTACTGGGCACTGAACTTGTGTCTCCTGTAAGCAGCAAATGCTCTTAACCACTAAAGTCATCTCTCCAGCCCGTATTTCGATTGTTTGATATTCCGATGTATTATAAAGGTAACTATTTATTCAGATCACTTTGGCATCTTCCTTTGAGTGGAATAGAAATAAGTGGATCCTAGAATTTAGCTCAAGTTCAGTTGATTTCTAATAAGTGATAGCATTTAGTGAGGATTATTATTACACTTTGTCTTCTTTTCTGTGTAGCTATGCTTCCATTCCTTACTACAATATACAAGATACTAAGTATCTCTATTTTTCCAAACCTGGTGTCTTAGTTAAGGTTTCCATTGCTTTTAAGAGTCACAATGACCAAGGCAACTCTTATGAAGGACAACATTTAATTGGGTCTGGCTTACAGGTTCTGAGGTTTAGTCCATTATCATCATGTCAGGAAGGATGGCAGCATCCAGGCAGATGTGGGGTTGGAGGAGCCTCAAGTTCTATATCTTGACCCAAGAGCAGCCAAGAGATGACTGTCTTCCAGGCAGCTAGGAGGAGGGTCTCTTCCTCAATAGGTAGAGCCTGAGCATAGGAGGAGACCTCTAAAGCCCACCCCCACAATGACACACTTCCTCCAACAAGGCCACACCTCCTAACAGTACCACTTCTCTATTCAAACCACCAGAGCTGGTAATGGGATTTTCCCACAAATCTGTAAAAATACATGAAGCAAAGTCGCCTTGATACAAATCAAAAGGGTAAGATGTGGTGTTACTGTCAGAAAGCTCATGGTTAAGTATCATGTATTGATCAGTCATTGATCATGTATCAGGCTGTGAAAGTATCAATTGTGCCCTTTCCTATGGGTTTTGTTACTGGTGAACACAGAAGGCTGGGATTGAGGTAGATGGGTTTTTACATTTTCAGGGAGGACATAAGGTAGAAGCCTCATGGGTCAGTATAAGAAAGTTACTATGCCCTGGCATGAGAATTGGTAAACACATTGCCAGCATCCTTCCTTGAAAATTTGTCAACGAAAAAATTACTGATTATTAAATATGATGCTAGGATACTGCTTTCCAAGCTGGTATTGGTTTTTTTTGTTTGTTTGTTTGTTTTGGGTTTTTTTTTTTTTTTTTTTGAGACAGGGTTTCTCTGTATAGCCCTGGCTGTCCTGGAACTTACTTTGTAGACCAGGCTGGCCTCGAACTCAGAAATCCAGCTGCCTCTGCCTCCCAAGTGCTGGGGGATTAAAGGTGTGCGCCACTACTGCCTAGCTCAAGCTGGTATTGTTAAAGAATCACTTTAATTATGGGCATCTTATAGATACATTCTCCATTGTGTCCTGGCTTGGGGTGTTTTCCTTACAATGATGTTGTAGCTGCTGCCCTGGTGGGTCTGTGGGCTCTCTGTGCAGTGAGTTTGAAAGCTGCTAGCTTAGCTTGGCTATATATAGCTGGAGACCACAAGAGGCTTATTTGTAGATCTTGAAGATGAGCACCTGTGACATCACTTAAAATTTTGCAGTAGGATTAATCAAGGAGGCTGTCGGCTAATCACTGTGGGAAGACAACAGAGAGAATTGAAGCTTGGGATCTTTCCTGAGTAAGTGCCATGAGAGGAATCAACAGCTCTCTGGCCAGGAGTCTGCTCATGAGCCAGAGATAATTAGATGAGAGGAACAAAGACCAGAAGCTGTATTTCTCTCAGGGCAATGTCCTGCTCCCCAAGGCTTGCTGGTAGATGCTCTCATTCATTGGTGACTCTAGCCACACTTGTGGACTTCGGGAGGCCAGTACTATTCTCAGAGAAAGAAGGTGAAGTTCTGCACTTGTTTCAAGTCTGACTCCCAATGAAATGTCCATCGTTGATATTTCTCTTTCTGCTTCCAGAACTGAGTGAATTTTCTTCAGCGGATGATGGAACACACAGAACTCTAAAGCCAGAGTCCCAGAAAGGTAACCCGTGATGATTCATGGTGTGTGGATCTAGAAGCCCAGAGGGAAGAGAGTGTCAGGACATGTGGGTGGGGTCCATGCATGGAAGCATTTCTGCCAAAAAGACGTGTGTGGAAGCACAGCGGTGTGACTAGAACCTATAGGGCAGCCACAGAGAAGCATTTCGTGCCTAGAAGTCCTCAGTGCTGGGTCATCTATGACAAAGCAAATTCTGATTATCAATTTATCCCATCCCACTGATTCTTGATCTCTGCCTAGGAATCTGTATCCGGACCCTCTCAGGAAGCACTGTCCAGTGGTGGGGATGGCCACTGGGAGTGCATGGTGGAATTGTGTTCTACAGCTTCTTCTGCAGTTGATTCTGCTCTGTATAAACAGCATCTGGGAAAGCGCAGACCTTGCTCTTCATTCCTCATGCCCCTGATTGTATAACATCATCCATGCTAGCTTTGTGACAAAAACTACTACTACCACGTTAGCTATAGAATGACTTTTATTTTATTTTTTAAAAGATCTATTTATTCTATATATGTGAGTACACTGTTGCACTCTTCAGCCACACCAGAAGAGGTCATTGGATCCCATTACAGATGGTTATAAGCCACCATGTAGTTGCTGGGAATTGAACTCAGGACCTCTGGAAGAGCAGTCAGTACTCTTAACTGCTCTCTCTCCAGCCCATAGAATGACGTTTAAATTCTTGTATTTATTTCGTATTTCTAGTCATTACCTAGCATAAGAAGTTTTGAATCTTATTCATTTGTTCCCAGCAGCGTGGTCTTTTGTATTCTATTATTTTCTTCTTCTGATTAGTTACTTTGCGTTCCGAGCTGTCATCCATGTCCACTTGGGGCCCTGGTATGTGGCTTCATGAGGCCTTGCACCATCTGTTCGATTTTGATTGCTAAAGACGACTTTGTGTTTTCTGGTTGCAGCAGAGTTTAGGGGAAGTCCAGAGACCCTGTATATGTCTGCCTGCTCCTCCACTACAATGAAGCATTTGCAGGACAAACATTCAACCACTTCCTACCTGTTTGGTTTCACCAGAATCATATTTTTTTTTCCTTGAAGGAAAAATTCTGTCATATTTTACTAACAGCTAGGGTATTTGTCCTGGTTTCTGTGGCAAAAATACCTGACAAAAATAACTCAAGGAGTGGTTTATTCTGACTCATATTTTAGTGGAATAATCCATCATGCCAGGCCAAGTGCTCAAGACATCCCTTCATGACTTGGTGGTGTTTAATAGGACTCTAAGCCCTCAGTGCTGCCCTCGTGTGTATCAGTGTAGAGCCATCCACTGAAACACAGGAAACTCCTCAGTGGCCACAGCACAGCAGCAGAATGGCTCTTCCTTCCCTTGCAGCTACCAACTGCCAACAGTTCTCAGGAAGGGGTGGGACCTGGAGGACAACTCCCATATCTTTGGGGGAACTTTGGTTGACTTGATCTTGCGTAGCTCCTGTGAGTTTGAGAGCATGACAGCTGTCCATGTCCAGAGGATGGTGTTACTCCCCAGCTTCCAGCTTTTACAATCTTTCTACTTCAAGACAAGAACACATTTTATTTTATTTTTGGATATTTTGCTTAATTTGAAGTAGGAAGACCACTTCTGATCCAGATCTTTGAGGTAGGAAAACACGGCTTTAATCCAGGTCTTTGGAGCAGGGAAAAGACGCATCTTTAATCTGGATGTTGAAGCAGGAAGGTGCCTATGTAATCTGGGCCACTCCTCCTGCTGGAAGCCAAGAGAAGGATGTAGAAGGAGGAAGTTTTTGACCTTTGTCCTTTCCTTGCTAGCAAGTCTATTCCTTTACTGTCATTGGAGTCCACTCTGGGACCAGCTGAGACACCCAGCCTTGTAGACTAGACTCTTGGACTTTCTGTTCACAGCCAGCCATTGTTGGATTAGCTAGACCAAAGCCTGTAAGTCATTCTAATAAATCTAATAAAATCACACACACACACACACACACGTAAATAAAATGGAAAGAGAGATTCATTCTACAAGTCCTGTTACCCTAGAGAACCCTAACACAAATGAGACATGATGCAGGGGGTACGGTCTCTCTGAAGGTTCAGGCAACCTCACTGAGGACAGAGGATGCTGGTCCTCTCTCTCCTGGCTCTGGATGTTGTGTCCCTGTAGTTGGTGACTCATCCAAGGGTGCCACCTGCTCTCTGGACATTTAAGGCATTTATCTGTAAGCAGGTTCTTACTTAATATGAAGCCCAAACCAGTTGGGGGTGCAGTGGGGGGATGAGGGGGTACACACCAGTTGGGGGTGCGGTGGGGGGAATGCAAGGGTACACACCTTTAATCCCAGCATTTCAGAGGCAGAGGTGGATCTTTGAGGTCCAGGCCAGCCTGGTCTACATTGTGAGTTTCAGGACAAACCAGGCTATGGGAGACCCTACCCTCTAAGAAACAAAAAAAATAAAAGCACTAATACTTTGAGTATGATGTTCTTATTGTTGTGGTCCTAATCAAAATAGAGAAAAGTATTTTTAATTATACTTTCCCCCAATGGAGTCTAGAGATCAGGGACTTAGACATGAATGAGCTTCTAGGGATACACTTCCTAACTGAGGACAGGGGCCTTTTTGGTCATGTGCTCCTGATGACTGTAACTCTAGTTTTAGGGAATCCCGTGCCCTTCTCTGGCCTCTAAGGACTCCAGGAATGTACAAATACGTAGGCAAAACACTCATGCTATGCAAAAATAAAAATAAGTGTATCTTTAAAAATAAACGAGAGCTCTGCATGTTTGGATTATAGATTCGTGTTAACTATTTGTCTTAGTATTCTGCAGAAAGTATGCAGCTGGCTTGATCTAGTGCCTTGAGAGGCACGCCTCATTAGGTTTTTCAGGTTAGAGTCCATGGTTCCTGGGGCACTGTGTGCCTTTCAGTTCCCGAGAAAGCAAGGCACTCTCAGGCAGTGAAGCGATAAGGACACTTGAGTGTCTACACTCCCTACAAGTCAGTGAGGCATGCAGAAGCTTGGCGAAACAGCTAGGCTTAGACATTAACCTTGTGTACCCTGTGTAGCATAAACATCAGTGTATTCTGGCAACTCCCATTGTATTCTGTGTCTGGTAAGGGTAGAATAGGTCTAATTACTTGTAATAAACTTCTCTCAGCCTCAGTCTTGCTGAGACCCCCTCTCTGACCAGGCCTGGTTAACATTCCCTCTGACCATAATCAGGTAACCCTGGCTAGTGAGGAAGTCCTGGTGCATACAGTGTTCTAATGCCATGACCAAGGCAACGCTTATAGTAATAAAAGAAGGCATTTAGCTGGGGACTGGCTTATGATTTCAAAGGCTTAGTCTATTATCATCAAGGTGGGGAACATGGCAGCATGTAGGCATGCATGTGGGCTGTGCAGAAGTAGCTGAGAGTTACAACCAGATCCACAGGCAGCAGGAAGAGGAGGGGTGGGGCAGTGTGAGCTTTCAAAACCTTAAAGCCCACCTCCAGTGACAGATCTCCAACAAGGCCATATCACATCTACTCCAACCTAATCCTCCCAAAAGTCCACCCAACTGGGAACCAAGTATTCCAATGTGTGTGTCTATGGGGGTTATTCTCATTCAAACCACCACAATATTAACAGGAGAGTAACAAAACGGTCATCAAGGAAGGGTCACAACAATATTAGCTAACACAAGCAAAATCCAAAGACACAAGAAAATCCTAAAAGGATATAAATCTATGGAAGAGCAGTCGGGAAGCTTCAAATCTCAAAATATAGGAGTCTGCTGTAGCCTCCCCCAGCCTTAAGCAGGCTGGTTCAGACCTTGCTGCCACTGAGAATGAGACCACCTGGGGTGGTGCCTTCCAAACTAGATGGTTCTATTCTGTCACCTGCCCCTGCCTTTCTCCAAGACGCTATTACCTGCCGAGAGGCTGAACCTGCCTTCCTGAGAAATTCCTGAGACAGCAGGCAACCCAGCTATTGACACCTTCGGCCAACCTAGTGCTGCCAGCCTAATTGCTTACAGGCTGGCGGCAGGCATCAAGAGTGGATCCGGGGAGATGGGCTTTCCTCCTTTATAAGGACAGAATTTCAGTAAACATTGGGCCTTGATCAGAAATCTGTCTTGGTTTCATTTCTTCTCTTACTGCTCCCTCCCTTACAGCTCCGGCCTCCCACTCAGGAACGTGTGGCCGCAGGTGGTTACAGCCTAGTTTAGAGCCCCAGCCAATCACTTGCTTCTTTGTACATTAGATCCACAAAGGACACAATCATTACTAAATAGAAATTGTACATAGATACATAGCCTTTGGATACACCAGCTTTGTTTCCTGGGAAATGAATGGAAGTACTGTAGAAAACCCTCACGTTCTTCACTGCACTACGAACGTATCCAACTCCTTCAGCTTCACGATGACTTCCAGACAATACCTATCTTACTGTGTTTCAAGCAACTATTTGAACCACTTTCTAATGCTATTAAAAACTATCCCATCATATCCTGAAGAAGATTTAAGTCAAGCTGGGTGTTATGAGGGCATGTCAGCAATCCTGGTACCTATGAGGCTGATACAGATGGACTATGAAGATAAAACCAAATTAACTTACAAAGGGAGACCTTCTTTCAAAATCAACAAAAACCAAGTCTAACAAAATATCAGTTTTGTTTTGCTTTGTTTTGTTTTTCTTTTTGAAGTGTCTGCCTAGTGGCTGATATTTTTCTTTTTTGGGGGAGAGGGGGTGGTTCAAGACATGGTTTCTTTGTATATAGTCCTGGCTGTCCTGGAACAAGTTCTGTAGACCAGGCTGGCCTGGATCACTGAGATCCGCCTGCCTCTGCCTCCCAAGTGCTGGGATTAAAGGTGTGCGCCACCACTGCCCAGCTTCTTTCTCTTTACCCCTAGGCTCACTTCTTTATTTGTTCTCACTATTCCCTCAACTGAGAGAGAGGCGGTAAAACTTCCACATCCCACAGAAGCAGCAAATGCCGGATTTCCATTCTGCTCAGAGAGAGGACACACCGAATGTATGTGTGAGCTCAAGGAGACTTTGTCCAAGGTATCTGACCTGGTTTCCCTGTATCTGTGTGTGCCTTCATCCACTCAGGTGGTGCCTGGTTCTGGAATCTGACACCAATGTCTTTCTGGGGAACGAGAAAGAACGTCTTCTTTAGCCTGTAACTAAGGAGCTGAACTGACAAAATGAAGGCATGTGGTTTGATAGCTTTTGAGTATTTGTGCACAGGATGTAGAGGCCAGTAGTCAACTGAGTGCCTTCTTCAATTACTCTCTGCTTTATTTTTGAGACAGGATCTCTCAATGAACCAATCTGGTCAGAATGGGTGGCAGTAAGCCCCAGGATCTGTCTGTCTCTGTCCCCCTAGCTCTAGGAGTGTAGGCGTGCACTACTTACTGCACCCAGCTTTTACATGGGTGCTTGGGACTGCACTCACTCCTCATGGTCTCCTGGTACGCAGCTGACTGACTGAGCCATCTCCACAGCCCTGACTCCTTAACAGCTCCTTCACTGGTTTGCTGCCACGTCTCTCCATTCTGCTGTGGCCTGTATGAGGTACTAGAGCAATCTTCCTTAAACATTAAAAATTATCCTTGCCGGGCAGTGGTGGTGCACGCCTTTAACCCCAGCACTCGGGAGGCAGAGGCAGATGGATTTCTGAGTTCGAGGCCAGCCTGGTCTACAGAGTGAGTTCCAGGACAGCCTGGGCTACACAGAGAAACCGAAACTCAAAAAAAAACAAAAAAACAAAAAACCTCATTAAGGGATAATCGTCGTCATCTAACAGCTACAGAATGACATGGTCATCTGATAGAGAAAGGTCTTCAAACCAGGTCCAAATCAACCTTCCTGAAATCATGAGAAACCTACAAAAGTTATTTACCCTAAACTCCTAACTTTTACAGAAAAAAAGTTTTTTTGTCTTTTTTGGTTTTTCGAGACAGGGTTTCTCTGTATAGCCCTGGCTGTCCTGGAACTCAGAAATCTGCCTGCCTCTGCCTCCCGAGTGCTGGGATCAAAGGCGTGCACCACCATGCCCAGCTCAGAAATCTTTCCCTTTGGTGAATGCACCCTGTGCTATTATTTCTAGGCATGTGACTACCCTTAAGAACTGACTGAAAGAAAAGCTAAATATGGAGGCATTTCTAAACTTCTCAGGATTTGACATGGGATGTTTTCCCGTGAGCTGCCTAAGTGGTACTATCACACACACGAATGAGACCTGGTCACATATTCATAAGCAAACATCAAAGTGAAAATTGGTTTGTTCCTTCTAAGAGTAGATGTCTTTTTCATGAAGACAGGGACTTGATCTGCTGTCACCTAGTGAACCCTGCCACCACACTAGCCACCTAGTGTGGAGTAAGTATTTGGAGATGAGTAAGCCACAGTGGACAGAGAGAAATAAGTTTGCACACAGTCTTTAGTGTTTACTGGTAGAAATAGACTTTAATGCATACTTTGTGTTTATATAAACTCTATGTTCTTTTAAAGGCTTTTATTTGGAGCTTTTGGGCATCCAAATTTACATATTTTCTATGCATTTCACTACTTTATAGACTTTAAAGTATTTTAGATTTTAAAACTAACTTTGAAAAATCAAGCATGCTGTAAACCCTACCTAACCCCAAGAAGTATTTGTACTTCTAAAAAAAAAAAATCACAAAAAAGACGAACTTAAAACTACCTGTCATAAAATTTCCACATTCCATGAATAAAGAAATACTAGGTTCATTATTGTATGTCGCTCGCTCTCTATTAAGTCAGATTGTCAGACACGCTTCAGTAAACAATCTCTATCTTAAAACTGTATCTTAATTCACTTCCTCGTGGAGATGATCTTGTCACTGTTTACACTGTACCATATGCAGTCTAAGCCCCGAAGCTTAAGTCTCAAGCTTAGAGTTTTTAGCCTGGATATGTTCCCACAGTTACATACCTGCATACACACATAGAGTGTGCCACAAGTTAAATTATCATTTCAAGTAACTTAAGTCTATCTAGCAGACATTCACCCTAACAGTCTACAAAGACCAGACAGTAGTGTCTAAACAAAGCACTGAGCTCAAACTGGAAAATCCCAGCCATCCCTACTGCAGTATTAGGAGAAAGACTCAAGATCCCTAACATACAAAAGTGCTTAGCATGACAAAATTACCAAAATAAAAACATTTTAAAGGTTATTTGGTTCTAGCAATATTAACTATTCTTTACTTTTGGATAATTTAACATCTGCATTTTAAATTTTTTTATATAAACAAACTCTGTAACAAGTTTTAAAAAAAAGCACACAAAAAATAGTGCAAACTATAATCTGATAGGTTTTTTTGTTTTTTGTTTTTTTTTTGCCTTGGTTACCTGATCACAAGTAACTCAAGAAAAGCGTTTGACTATGAAGCTCCAGCAACACAGCGCTGAGCAGACCCCACCTCTCACCCACTGCTTGTGGCTCCGAATTCTAAGACAGGCCGCCGACAGACGGGGCAGGTGCAGTTCTCCGACAGCCAGCGATCAATACAGTGAATGTGAAACTCGTGCAGACAAGGCAGCTGCCGGAGCTTGTTCCCAGCCACGTAGTCACTGATGCACACGCTACACACCTTACCTAACTCACTGTCAACCCCGTCTTGTTCATAACTCCTGGTAGAAAGATTGTCAATCTGCTCTTTGGTTAAACCACGAATTGGATCATCATCGCCTTCATTCAGTAAGAAGAAGTGAGCAAGGCGCAGAATGGGTAATGTTCCAGCCTCAACTACGCTGTCCGCCCTTCCTAACTGCCTTCTACTTCTACTGCCACTGGGGCGAGCC
Source organism: Mus musculus (assembly GCF_000001635.26). Lineage (NCBI taxonomy): Eukaryota > Metazoa > Chordata > Mammalia > Rodentia > Muridae > Mus > Mus musculus. The sequence goes on from NC_000071.6 coordinate 146,210,582, forward strand.
TGGGGCGGGGCGGGCTCCCTCACAGCTAGCATTTCAGCACCGTCCTGGGCCTGACTGGCCTGTGAGGACGCTCTTCCATGCTGACCACTGTCATCGGCTGCATCTCCATTACTCAGTTCTAGGTACACCTCTGGTAAACGTTGGCCATTGCTTTGATTCTCTGACGCAGGCTCCACCTCCATTAGAGAACTCAGCTCTCCAAACCCAGTCATGATCTGCCTTAAAATTGACCGAAGAGCCACGGAGGATGGCTCGACCACGTCATTCTCAGAAATCCTGCGAAGAGGAACTGTGATGGTGCTCACGTAGGTTCGGACACCTGAGCGCTCTAAGTGAGAGATAGTTCTGTGGAAGCCCCCACTGGTGCTCTCAACCGTACTTTCTGCCAGCCCCGCCCTAGATCGGGTTCTATTTGCAATGCTATCCCTATCTCTAGTTTCTCCAGGCCGAATCCTCCTGACTTGCAGGTCCAGTGTGATTGCTGGATGACGCTGGGTGGCAGCTGAGGACCTGCTAGACTCTCCCTCTTCTACTGTTATTCTTGACACAAGTCTTGAGTTGGACAGCGGGGTGTAATCAGTGCCTCTGTGTTCTCTACCTTGTTCTAAAAAGACCCGCGTTACACCTCTGTGCCTAACAGACCTGTTTCTACCCGTTTGCTGTACTGGTCTACCCTGCCTTTGGGAATTATGATGAACAGTACCATTCTGTCTCTGAATGGGGGACCGGCTTCGACTACTGAAAGCAGGACGTAATCTTATTGGCTCTAATCTTTGGTTTGTGTTCCTCACTGTAACATTACTTCTAGCCCCGTTTTCCCAAATATGTGCTGCTCCAAACCGCTGCCGTCCACCTTGCCTGAGAGTACTACCATCTGACTGGTTGGTGTGGGAATTAATAACATTAGTGCGAGGGGCACTAACTCTGGGAACACCAAGGGCTACTCCAATTCCATTCCTTAACCTTCCCAGAGTTGCAAATGACCCTTGCACAGAACCCTGCCTCCTCGCACCACGCCTGCCCCTAGGACCACTGGAGCTCATGGAGGTCTGGCTTCTGGTTCGCCTAGCCACAGGACTCGATGGTCTTTGCTGCCTATGCTCTCTGTTAACACCTGACAGAGGGATGTCCGTCGAGTCCTCTCCATGCATTTCAGAACCTCTGTTGTCAGGGTTTATGTGGATTTCCAGGCTAAACCCGAACTCGCCACTGTTCGGGTTTGTTCGACTCACGGCCCTCCAGCTTTGGTTCCCATTCTGTCCGCTTCGAGTCACATTCCCAGTGCGCCGAAAGGTATTCAGCCATCGCAGCAGAGAGTCCTCATCTGAATGTGCTCTAAGGCTTTCTGAGTCTGGAACGTGAATCAAAACAATTTAAGGTCAAGTTCTATAGCAAGACTTCAGATCTTTATTAAAACATTCAAGGAAGACAGTTGTGCTGAGTTAAACTCAGGCTCTGCATTATTTTAATGAATAAAAAAAAATCAAACTTTCTAAAAGTTTATTAAAAGCACACAACAAAAATTAAATTGCTGGGCCTATGACAGGACACACACTGCCAAGCCTAACCATCATGAGTTGGATTCCCAGGACCCAGTTCTTCTGTGGTGGAAGAACTGCCTTGTACACAAATTGTCTTCACACACACACACACACACACACACACACACACACACAATCTACTTTCTAGACAGGAACTTTATCAGGACTCCCTCCACAAGGTGCAGCCCAGACTTGTGGGGCCCCATAAAGCAATTCTCCCTGTGGCCATCTGTCTCACTCTGCAGCCCCAACTTGGTAAGGCAACCTTTGTCAACCTGGCTCCACCCCTCCCCTACTTTCAGAACCCCCACCAGCTATCTCCATCCCTGTGGCTGGTCCACAGGGGATGTAGTGAGGAACCTCTTCCCTTCTGCTCTACCCCCTCAGAACTCCCTTGGGCACTCAGACCAACTTGTGATTCTGGCCTTGGGTACTGAAAACACACAACAAGACACATCTAACAACCTAATTCCAGATGCTCAGGGGTCATTGCAAAAATAAGCGATATATATATAGACAATGTCTGCTAAAAAAAACAAAAACAAAACAAAACAACCACAACAAAACCCAAAACCACACAAAACTCCTGGGAAGCCCATCAGTGCAATGGTTCCAAGGAGAACCATTTTCAGGCACAAATGTCTAAAGAATTAAACACAATCAAAGAGTTCAAAGATTTTAAAGAGATAATGTCTTGAAAAAAAACAAAACAAAACAAAAAGAATTTCAAGAGGACAATGATAAATACTTGAATGAACTGGTAGCAGCAGGAATAAACAGAAGCCCCAGAAGACACAATCACACAGCTAAATGAAACAAAGGAGAATAGAATCTAAAAAAGAGACAGAAGAGTAAACAAAATCTAATCTGAAATGAAGCTGGCAATGAAGAGGTAGTTAAATAAAAGCTCGGTGGGAAGCCTCACAATCAGAGTAGATCATTTGGACAAGACTACGGTAATATCAGGACTTGAAGGCAGGGTAGAGGAATTGGACCACCCACTCAAAGAAAACTAGAAACGAAAAATAAAAAAAAAAAGCATGAGCAGACTTGTAGGATCTTTGGAAACCATCATAGAAATTGAAACTATAAATTACAGACAGTGAGGGTGGGGGTGGGGGAGAAGAAATGAATTCCAAGTCAAAAGCATAGAAAACCTTTCCAATAAAATCACAGGAGAAAAATTCCCAATTTTTTTTCTTTCGAGACAGGGTTTCTCTGTGTAGCCTTGGCTATCCTGGAATTCACTCTGTAGACCAGGCTGGCCTCAAACTCAGAGATCCACCTGCCTCTGCCTCCCAAGTGCTGGGATTAAAGGCGTGTACCACCAAGCCCAGCAGTATTCCCCAAATCTTGAGAGACACCCTTAAACAACAAGGGCAAAAAAAGGAGTGACACAACACATTCCAGTTAAAGCAGGAAAAGAGAAGGCTGAGGAAAGGGTGTTGAAGCTGTGAAGAGAGAAGGCCCAAGTCACAGGCAGGCCTATCACAGTAGTCAAGTCCCTGGATTAAGTCTCAGAAAGACATTACCCAAGTTCTGAAAAGTCATACAGCCAGAATATTATACCCAGCAAAACTGTTCAATAAACGAAAAATAAAAATGTCCCATGATAAAAACAGATTAAAATAATTTGTGACCACCAAGCCAGCTCTAGAGAGGATAGTAGAAAGAATATTTCAGACTGAAGAGAAGGATAAACACATTCCACAGGCGATAAATGATACCAGGATATCAAAAGGTATTTACCACTAAAAATTCACCGTAAGGACAAAAATTAATATTTATCTTTCAACAAATGGATCTCAGTTCACTCTATGAAGATTAGAAAACAGGATCCACCTTTTTGCTGCCTCTGAGAAACATGCCTAACCATGAGAATAGACATCTCCATAGGGTAAAAAGATGGAAAAGTACTCTGGGCACATACAAGATAGAAACAAGCAGATATGTAACTATTTTAGCATTTGACAAAATTGCTGGGTAGTGGAGGTGCACACTTTTAATCCCAACACTTGGGAAGCAGAGGCAGGTGGATTTCTGAAGTCGAGGCCAGCCCAGTAGAGTGAGTTCCAGGACAGCTGGGGCTACACAGAGAAACCCTGTCTCAAAAAAAAAAAAAAAAAAAAAAAAAAGAAGGTCACACCACCCTCTTTAATCTACCAAGCAGGTATTACAATTCTAAACACATACATCAAACAGAGATGTGGCCAAGCATATAAAAGAAAGAGATGGCTCAGTGGTTAAAAGCACCGACTGCTCTTCCAGAGGTCCTGAGTTTAATTCCTAGCAACCACATGGTGGCTCACAGCCATCTGTAATGGGATCTGATGCCCTCTTCTGGTGTGTCTTAAGAGAGCATGGTGTACTCATATACATAAAATAAATAAGTAAATAAACCTTTTAAAAAATGTAAAGCTACAGATTAACCCAACACAGCAATAATGGGAGGCTTTAATAATGTGCTCCTATGTACAAGCAGGTCATCCAGACAAAATATAAACAGACACTGGTATTAAATAACATCATAAATCAAACGGACCTAACAGATATCTATGGGAAATTCCACCAAACCTTAAAAGAATACATATTCCTTAGTAGCTCACTGTACTCTGTACAAAATAGAGCACATAGTAGGACACACAGCAAGCCTTAGTGAATACAGAAGATTGAAACAACATCCCATGTTATGTATTACAAAATAAAGCTGGGAAAATACAAACCTCGTAGAGGCTAAACATAATATTAACAATTAATGGGCATGAAAAAAACATAAGATAAAATAAATAATTTACACTGATATGTAACTAGCAGTGAGCTAGAAGTAATTTAATCCCAGCACTTGGATTTCTGAGTTCCAGGCCAGCCTGGTCTACAGAGTGAGTTCCAGGACAGCCGGGGCTATACAGAGAAACCCTGTCTCAAAAAACAAAAAACAAACAAACAAAAAATCTCTCAACTAAAAATTAAAAAAAAAATTTATAAACAAAACAACCAACCAACCTCCCCCGCCCCATCCCAGGACTAGAGGGACTCGGTACAGAATTCTAGCAGACCTTGGAAGGAGAACACCAATGCTAAATTCAAAGTGCTCCATGGACAGAAAGGGAATTGAGACACCCAAACTCTCTTATGAAGACAGACAGGAAGAACTAAAACACAAACTGAAAATGGTTATGTTCTACCCTAGGGCAATCAAAGGGATGGCAAGTCTAATGACTTGTCTTCACATCTAAAGTAACAGGCAGCAAGTGTCCATAACTGAGGGATAATCCAAGTCTCCCATTATTTCTCTTACTCTGTCCTGCTTTTATTTTATAACCCAGGGGTCTCACTCAGGCTTTACTTGAGTACGGCTGGGTTGTAAACACGGAATGTAAGCCTTTGTCATAAACTTAAAGGGAACAATCCATTGAACCAGAGAAACGGGTCCTCCTCTCTTTAGTTGTGTGTGTTTACCTTGAAGGACCCAAGAGCAAGAGACTGGAAAGAGCTGATGGGTGGGTGAAGGGAGAGAGCCAACAAGAGGGTGTACGATAGCACACAGGTAAAATGTATGCAGAGACGGTGAATACTAGGGGCAGAAAGGCTTCAGGAAGGTGATCTCTTAAGAAATCTCACTTTCTGAATTTAATGTTAAAATCACATTAGTTGTCTCCCCGAGAAGCTGGGAACCACTCACAGTTTCTATGCAGGTAGAGCAAAAGACCCTTCAGTCAGCAGACTGGTAACAACCTAATTAAAGATGAATGTCTCTGGGAGAGGAGGTAGAACAGAAAGAGGCGTCCCAAAGTTGGGCTTCTACTATTCTGTACACATAAACTTGATGAAGAGAAACTATGTATAAGAAACACTTCTCAACTTTTTCTCTGCTCTCTAACCCCTAAGCAGACTGTTCTTAGCACACTTGTTATCTAATGAAGAACACATGGAAACAGTGAACAGGCCTCCTGCAGCAGTGCAGGCCACACTACCTCCATCACTTGCCGCGCTGTCAGAGCCAGGCTGAGATGCCAGCTGTTCCTTTGCTCTCTCTAAGCGCTGCTGCAGCTCCTCTGATGTTATTTCTCCTGAAACAACAAAAGAGCACTCATTTAAAAAATAAATAAATAAATTACCAAGCTTTATGAGAACCTGTGAAATAAAAACTTTAGCAACTGGGGTCAGTGAGATGGCTCAGCAGGTAAAGGCACTTACTACTAAGCCTGACAACCTGAATTCCAAGAACCACATAGTAGGAGAGAAAAGATACCTATGGTTGTTCTGTAGCATCTAAGTACTCATTGTCAGTCACACACACACACTCACACACAAACACACACACACTCACACACACACTCACACACACCCTCACACTCTCTCTCTCTCACACACACACACACTCTCTCACACACACATACACACACACTAAATAAAATGTAATTTAAAAAATCTTAACTTACAGAGGATGATCTTTATTATTTTCATGGTTTATAAATCTAAGTTAACAGCAACCCCATGGTGGCTCACAACCATCCGTAATGAGATCTGACTCCCTCTTCTGGAGTGTCTGAAGACAGCTACAGTGTACTCACATATAATAAATAAATAAATCTTTGGAAAAAATTGAAGTTAATAATATTTGATACAGGGCTGGAGAGATGGCTCAGCGGTTAGGAGCACCAACTGCTCTTCCAGAGGTCCTGAGTTCAATTCCCAGCAACCACATGGTGGCTCACAACCATCTGTAATGGGATCTGATGCCCTCTTCTGGTGTGTCTGAAGAGAGCAATGGTGTACTCACATACATAAAATAAATAAATTTAAAAAACTAAAAAAATTAAATAAAATATTTGATACAAATACACATCAATTTAGTCACATGTCATTTATTAATATTTCATTAAAATTGAGATCTAAACTTGAATAATTTTGGTTACCAGAACCTCTAAGTAAGAACCTGTAAGTTAGGGCTGGAGTGATGGCTCAGCAGTTTCCAGCACCCAGACTGAGGGGCTCAATGTCAGCTCCAGGAGACCTGAGGGCCTGGGACCCTACAGCCTCTGCTGGCCTCCTTGGACCTTAACCTCATGGACACAACCCCCCCCCCCCCACCAGAGACAAACAGCAAAAAATAAAACTAATTTGAAAACAACAACAAAAGGATGAGATGTACTCACATCGAGTTTAAGTTTAAAAGAAAATTAGGGAGTAATTTTAGGGAAATGTTCAAATCTTGGTGCTTGAATTCTACCACAATATTTTATTATGTGAGCCACCAACATACAAATATACAAACACACAGACAGGCATATTTCAGCTCGTTTCCTATAAAGTAAATCTGAAAGGAAATGTATAGACTACATTGGACTTTTGGTTGGTCACAATCTAGCTGAATGTTAACACTTCAAATAAGTTAAGAATTAAGTTTCAAATAACAGTTTCTTTGTACAAATATTATGTAAGAGAAATAGAGAGCTAGAGTCTAGTTTAGTGGCAGAACACTTCCCTAACATGCACAAAACCCTAGGTTTCAATCCAAGTGAGGGTTGGCAGTGGAGGGTGAGAATTATGCGTGTAACACTTAATGCTTATGTACACTGGCTTTATAAGTTTGGCCTGTGTGTGTGTGTCTATATATTCAGTATTCTCATGTATTTATCAAACACAGAGGGCAGTGATTTTGTTATACTGCATAATTCTCAGACTCACAAAACAGTACTCAAAGGGAGGCACTCTCTTTACTTTAAATCCCTCCTTTCAATGATAGAAAAATTTCCCCCTTTGCCCATTTCTTACCAGGGGTGCCTAAAAGATTATGGTCTCTCATTAGCCGATAATCTTCATCACTGAGCTCATTAATAAACTGATAATAGGCTTCTTCTCTGTGGAGACGTTCTTGCTGCCATCTTCTCTCATTTTCTTGAAATGAGCTCTCTTCTCCACTCCCACCTGATCTAGATCTAGACGGATCCATCCTGAGACTTCTAGTTTCCTGTTTAAAGAACATGCACAAAGTCAATGCATCAGTCATGAGCTAACATGCTTCCTACTTTTTTTGTTTTGATTTGGCTGTTGGTTTATTGAGGTAAGCTCTTACTATGTAATCCTGGCTGGCCCAGAACTCACGATGTAGGCCACTAACAATCTCTTCATCTGTGATTCACCACTGCCTTTAGAGACTTACTGAACTGATATTCTAAGATTCTAAGAAGCAGTGTTCCCTCTCCTCGTCTCCTCACCAAGGCAGAAAGTCTGCTTCGAGGATAGCACTCAAATGTAGCCCCCACAACCAGAAACTCCCGAGGCTAACCATTCCACACTGAAGGATGGCCTGATACAGACAGCCAGAGCTCTTGTGTGTTTTCTCAATCCTCAGAGCCATGCACAGTGTGTTGTTTCCTGTTGGTTTTCAGTCTCAGAGACATCAACTTTGAGTCTTCAGTAGACACAGTAGGCAAAAATTATTTTCATCTCAATAAATTGCAGTGAGACAGTGGTGGTCATTTTCTATTCACCATCTTTTCTGGAAGGAGTACAGGACATCATCATCTACAAAGACGGTAGACTGTACTCCTAACTATCCTGGGATGCACAATGGAGCCCTCTGTACATCACAAAGACAGTGGGCTGTACTCCTAACTGTCCCAGGATGCACGAGGGAGCCCTCTGTACATCAAGAACATGTATTATTCAAGCCTAAAATTTTAACATGATGAATGCTTTTAGACACAATTTCGAGAGACAAAGATAAATTTTAAGAAGATGATCAATTTAATACTCAGATATGAGATATATGTGTTGAATTGTGTCTGACTTGGTGATAACTTTTAAAGCAAAGGCCTAGACCTACTAGCTCCTAAAAGTTGTTTTGTTGTTGTTTATATGTTGAGTTCTTTATTGTAAGACTTGACACATGCATTTGACTAGTGGATGCATTTAAAATAAATAAATAAATAAAGCCAGGCGGAGGTGGCACACGTCTTTAATCCCAGTACTTGAGAGGCAGATTTCTGAGTTCGAGGCCAGCCTAGTCTACAGAGTGAGTTCCAGGACAGCCAGGGATACACAGAGAAACCCTGTCCTGAAAAGCCAAAAATAAATAAATAAATGAATAAAATAAAATAAATAAATAAACTAGGCAGGCGGGTGGTAGCGCACACCTTTAATTCCAGCATTCAGGAAGCAGACGCAGGAGAATCCTGAGTCCAAGACCAGTCTGGTCTACAGTGAAACCTTGTCTGCAAAACCAAAAACCAAATAAAAAATGCAAACAAACAAAAACAAACAACCCTCCTAATTTTAAAATGCAATGCTAGTTAGTTGTCTTAGGGTTTCTATTCCTCCGATGAAACACCACAACCAAAAACCAAGTTGGGGAGGAAAGGGTTTATTTACACTCCCATCACTGGAAGAAGTCAGGACAGGAACTCAAACAGGGCAAGAACTTGGAGGGAGGAGCTGATACAGAGGCCATGGAGGGGTGCTGATTACTGGCTTGCTCTGCCTGTTTTCTTATAGAACTCAAGGCTACCTGCCCAGGGAAGCACCACTTACAGATAGTGGCTGGGCCACTAACTGAGAAAATGCCTTACAGCTGGATCTCATGGAGGCATTTCCTCAACTGAGGCTCTTTTCTCTGTGATGACTCTGGCTTGTGTCAAGTTAACACACAAAACCAACCACTAAACTAGGTGTAGTAACACATGTCTTCATTCCTAGCACTCAGGAGAGAGGCAGACTAATCTCTGTGTGCTCCAGAGCAGCCTGGTCTACAGAGTGAATTCTAGAACATTCAAGAATGTGTGTGTGTGTGCGCGCACACACACACACACACACACACACATATGAGACCCCTTGGGGGGAGCAAGATTCACTCAGATGTTAATTTAATTAATAATATCAAAAAGTAAAGGATTTCCATTTGCACTGCAATCAGTAACTATTAGCAAAGTGCATTTTTGGTGGTCACAGCAGAAACTTGGTTTTTTTTTTTTGGGTGGGGGGGGTGTTTCGAGACAGGGTTTCTCTGTATATCCCTGGCTGTCCTGGAACACACTCTGTAGACCAGGCTGGCCTCGAACTCAGAAATCCGCCTGCTTCTGCCTCCCAAGTGCTGGGATTAAAGGCGTGCACCACCACGCCCAGCTTAGAAACTTGATTTTTGAAACAGATGTTTAATAAGTGGAAATCTAATGACAAAAAAAGTCAAGTTCTTTAAAATATTAAAAAACCAGAGATCTTCTCCTCCAAGGCAATATTCTTGGATTAACTAAGCATAAGTAAGGCAAAATGAATACCTTATTTTCCTTTGAACATTCTTCTAACAGATGAGACTGTATCCATGCTTCTGATGTTTGTGCCTCTTTTGAGAGCTGCTCATCTGAATAAAAACAAAAGTTGTATTATTCAGCAAACTGCCTCTTTGAAGTCCCGGAACACCCAGTAGTCTCCCGACTCCTCTGCAAAGCCAGAGCTAAATTCTCCAGAAGGTTCTGTTATACCATCATCTAGGTAATTAGAGACTCATACAATTAGATAACAAAAAAAAAAAAAAAACCTCCCAGAAGGTCTCTCCTCCTACACTGTCACCGCTCCGAGGATTGCGCCTCCTCCTTTCTCAAAGGCCTTCGTACCGTATCACGTTCCCATCTGGGTGTAGCTAGGGTTAGGTGAGGAAGTTAGTTTAGTTCTAAGCCTTCACTTCGTTGTCAACCGCCCCCACCATCCCGCTACTGGTTCTTTTCCTTATCCTGTTAATCGAGGCCCCCGACTAGGGTTAAGATGAAGTCCCTACTCCAGTAAACGAACTGGACTCAGGAACCCGACCAATCTCACCTCAATCTAGCCTCAAGTAACGCTTCCCCTGCGACCTGGATTTGGCTTTGGGGCCGGCCAATCAGCAACTAGCAAAGCTCAACCAGCAAGCAATAAGCCAATCGGATAAGAGGTAAGTGTCTCTCCCCTCGGAACCCCGCCCCCTAGCACGTCCTCCTCTCCGAGGCGTCTCCCGGAAGTAGTAGTGAGACTCACCAAATGACCCTTCCCCCGCCCCGTGTACCCAACGCCCCCTCCCCCCGACCCCACCTCCAGCGCGATGACCCGCGGTTGTTCTCACCGAGGCGGCGAGGGGGCGGAAGGTTCTTGGCCGAGCCTTCGAAGGCCGCTACGCCCTCTAATCTTCCCCTGAGGCGCGAAGCTCAGAGTCTGTGTTGCTGCTCGGAGTCGACCTGGCGGAGAGAAAGCTAAGAGAGGAGCGTCCGATCTCCGGCCTTCTCGCACCGCCTCGGAGAACTAAGACTGGCCACCGTCTGCAGCGACCCTGCCGGTGCGTCTGGAAACGGCGCTCCCCGGAAGCCGAGCCGCGGCGCCCGAGTTCCGCATCTGCTGTGCGCAGGTCCGGCTGTCGCGGGCTCGGGTCAAGGCACTCAGAGCCCGTGGCGGCTTCAGGACCGAAGGCGGAGGCGCCTTTCCACCCTTTGGAAATGCCAGCTCCTCTTCTCGTATTTCAGTGTCCTTTGACGAAGTCTGGAGAAAAACGCATCTGTCAAGCTGTTCGTTGCTCATTACTACCCGGGTTAACTACCCAGTTTGAAATTTTCCCTTAGTGTAGTTCACTGGGATGAGGAAACTAAATATCAAGTGCTTGTGATGAGAAAGCACTTCGAAGCTCCCAATATTAACCATTCACGTTCTTTCTCTCCCGCTATCCCTTGTCTAATTTCTTTTTTCATTATATGACACCAGATTTACCCAACCATTTCTTGTGGTCCTGGTAGGGCCCTTTCCTGACACCCCCATCAGCCAAATGGCTTAATCAGTTTAATACGCGCATACTGCTGTGATTCATAACTCTTTCCTCCCTTCTTTCATTATTGAGTGACTTTGTTTTGTTTTGAGACGGGGGCTCATATAGCCCAGGCAGGCCTTTAGCTGGTGAGCTTCTTGCCCTTCTTAGGGATGTGCTACCATGTTTGCTGGGTGCTTTGTTACCATGATGTAGCAAGCCTTAGCATCAATGAAACTACTAGAGTAAAAGGTGATACTGTCTATCAGGAGGATTCCCCTCCTCTCTCCCCATCTGTTTAATATTTAAAACATAGGAGAGTGTTACAGATTTCTCCTGTAGAAAAGTGACCCCAATTGGGGAGACCAATGGCTTTAAAGTGGGTTGGGTCTTATTTAGGGTGTCCTGCTTGGTGATTATTTTCTCTCCCTTTGAATATTGATCCAAACTGTCTATATGTCCTTTTATGTTGTTGTTCTGAGGATAAGACTTTCCTTTGAGTTTCCTTCTGGAAGTAAGGTTATTGTTGGAGTTCCTTTCCCCAACTTCATCAGGGAGCTATGTGATGGAGACAGTGGTGGGTGTATGTCTCTGTGTAGCCTGACTTTGTTTTTTTTCTAGTATCCAATTGCTTCATGATTCTCTAAAGCTTTCTTTGTATAGCTCTATTTGGGATTGTGGTGGTTTGAATAGGAATGGTCCCCGTAGATCCATGTGTTTGAATGCTTGGCCATAGTGAGTGGCACTATTAGGAGGTGTGGCTTTGTTAGAGGAAGTGTGTCACTGTGGAGGCAAGGCTTTGAGGTTTTAGATGCTCAAGCTACAGCCAGTGTGAAACATATTCAGTCTCCTCCTTGCTGTCTGTGTATGGATTAAGATGTAGAGCTCTCAGCTCCTTCTCTAGTACCATTATCTCCTGCACACTGCTATGCTTCCCACCATGATGCTAATGGACTAAACTTCTACAACTATAAGCCAGCCCCAATGAAATGCTTTCCTTTACAAGAGTTGCCTTGGTCATGGTGTCTCTTTACAACAATAGAAACTTTGACTAAGATGGGGAGATGTCTATTTTTTTTCTTACTCTGACTATGTCTTTCAGAGGCACACATCAAGCCAGCCCTCTCATCTCTCACCTTACCTTGAAGTCCCTTCCATTTCTTTTTAATACTGGAAGTGGGACTTGTGAACAGACGTTCCCCCCTCCCCTCCAGGGACATGTTAAACACTCTACAAGGCAGATTGGTTAAAAGTTCCATGATTGTGTTACAAGTCAAAGCCAAATAACCCTGGGATATCTCTCGCCATGTCCCCCCACAATAACCACTTATCACCCATGTCTGTGTGTAACCTAACGTCCTTGTGACTAGCAGGTTAGGCCTTATGGAAAGTCCCTTAGCTTCCACCAACTCAAAATAATCTAAGCAGATAGCATCTGTGGCCAGTAGCACATACTTTCCTGCTTTTACGAGATCTGCCTGCCTGTTAACACCAACCTCCACCCTCCCTCCCTCCCTCCCTCCGTCCCTCCCTCCTTCCCTTCCTTCCTTTTGTCCTTCGAGATAGGGTAGCCCTGTGTAGCCTGGGTGTCCTTAGCTTTATAGACCAGACTGGCCTTGAACTCAGAGATCTGTCTGCCTCTGCATCCTGAGTGCTGAGACTAAAGGCGTGTACCACCAGATTTGGCTTTATCCATCAAGGTATCTTGAAAGTATCTCAATTTTATTTTCTTTGTTCTGTTACTATAAAACCATCATGAGCTGGGCAGTGGTGGCGCACGCCTTTAATCCCAGCACTTGGGAGGCAGAGGCAGGCGGATTTCTAAGTTGGAGGCCAACCTGGTCTACAAAATGAGTTCCAGAACAGCCGGGGCTACACAGAGAAACCCTGTCTCAGGGGAAAAAGAAAGTCATGAATCTGTTACTGCTACGGAACATGGTATTTGGAATAACTGAAATCTGTCTTCCCAAGCCGTGGCCGCTCACATTTGGCTCCAGGACAAACTCATTCTTTCTGAGGCTAGAACTGCTTTTGCATTAAGGGGTTTTGGTGGCTGAATGTGGAGCCCCAAAGATGATCCAATTTCGTAATAGGAGTCACTGGATTGTTGCCAGGCTGGGCCTCTAGTGCCAACTGTTTGGTGTTGATTCCTCAGCGGAATGCTGGTGAGTTGTTTCTGGGACTTAGACCTACCTTGGTTTGCTTTATTTTGCACTGGTTGTGAGGATCCTCTTAGTTTGGTTACTTTATTATTCTCCCTGTTTGCTTAGGGAGCTCTTTGTTTGTTTAAAGTCATCTGTTTCTTTTGGTTTCTGCCTGTGCCCGGTTCGGTTTGTTTGCTTTCAGGACATTTGGTTTGTTCATTTGCTTTCGGCTTCTCCTCCCGTGTCTAATTCATGGAAGGAGGAAATGTTCAGAGAAAAGCTGCCATGTGGTACTCCAGCTGGTTTTATGTTTGATAATTGTGTTAGTTTAACTTATATGTATTTGGAAAATGGGGAAATCTAAAGATAACTTGGCTTTATGTATCTCTTCATTGAAACATTTAATCCAAAATTGGATGGGGGTTGGGGGGGGGGGGAATACACACACACAAAACTAAAAACCCCAGAGAATTTAAAGTGAATAGGCAGCCTGTTTTGACTTAAAACAAAACAAAACAAAACAAAAACTTACATAAAAAAGAATTGATAAAATTGGTAGTCAACACAAGTTGACAGGCTCACTATATTGAAGTTAAAAGGAGCTATTAAAGATCAATAGGAAATTGGTGAGAAAATGTTAGAGATTAAAGAAATTTTGAAAAATTGAACTCTTCTCAACTCTCTATCCCTCCACCTGCAACCCCTCCCCTGCCCCGAGTCAGGGTCTCTCTGTGTAGCCCTGACTGTCCTGGAACTCCCTTTGAGGATGAAGCTGGCCTGGAACTCAGAGATCCACCTGCCTCTGCCTCCTCCTGACTTCTGTGATCAAAGGTGTGTGCCATTGGCACTGCAGCCACCGCAGCCACCACCACCAGGCTCAACTCTCTATTTTCATTCATATTTTTCTTTCTTTCTTTCTCTTTTAAAGATTTATTTATTTATTTTATGCATATGAACACACTGTAGCTGTACTGATGGTTGTGAGCACCAGAAGAGGGCGTCAGATCTCATTACAGATGGTTGTGAGCCACCATGTGGTTGCTGGGAATTGAACTCAGAACCTTTGGAAGAGCAGTCAGTGCTCTTAATGTCTAAGCCATCTCTCCAGCCCATATTTTTTCTAACCTTGATTTTTTTTTCTTCTTTGTTTCCAAGCAGAACAAAAGATTTTTGTAATCGTTTTAAAAATAAAACTTAAAAACTTCATGTGGTGGCACATAGCATTAATCTTACCACTAGGGAGGCAAAGGGGGGGGGTGGGGAGGGATCTGAGTCTTCAAAGCCTGCCCGGTCTATGGAGTGAGTTTCAGGACAGCCAGGGCTACACAGAGAAACCCTGTCTGAAAACCCAAACCAACCAAACCCAAAAAAAAAAAAAAAAAAAAAAAAAGAAGAGAAAAGAAAGAAAGAGAAAGAAAGGAAGGAAGCTAGAAAGCAAGAAAGCTAAGAGATTCCATAGCATATTTAAAATAGGTATTTTAGAATTACTTTATAGAACGTGTTGCCTGTGTGTATACACGTGCTGCACATGTGCATGGTCCCTGCTGGAGTTAGAAGAGGGCATCGGACCCTCTGGAACTGGAGCTATAGGTGGTTGTGAGCCACCATGTGGTATTGACAAATGAATCCACATCCTTTTCTACAACAACCTGTATTCTTAACCCTTGCGTTACCTCTTCAGCTCTAAAAAGTTTGTATTTCTAAAGGCAAGACTCTGCTGCCTCTCTCTGTCTTTCTCTCTCTATTTCTCTCTCTCTGTCTCTCTCTGACTCTCTCTCTCTCTACACACACACACACACACACACACACACACACACACACACACACTAGAGTCTCTTTATATAGCCCTAGCTGTCCTGGAACTCACTATATATACATGCTGACTTAGAACTCACAGTTATCTGCCTGCCTCTGCCTTTCAAGTTCCAGGATTAAAGGTGTTTACCACCATGGCCTTGATTAACTCTTAAATAGAAAAAGATAATGCATTAGTTACATATATTATTGAAGAGACCAAATACCCCAAGCTATGTAAGAAAGGAATTACTTTGACTATGAGTTCAAAGTATAGTACATCATGGTTGGAAAATCACAGTAGCAGGAATTTGAGGCAACTAGTGCTCAGCGGATTTCTAATTTTATTTAATCTGGCCCATGGTATTGGGGTGGGTTTTGAAGACAGGTTTCTTTCTCTGTGTAGTCCTGGCTGCCCTGTAATTCAGAAGTTCTGCTGGCCTGCCTCTGCCTCCCAAGTGCAGAGTTAAAGATGTAGGCCAGACAGCCTGGCATGAGGTGTGTCTTATTTGTAGACTTTGATGGGTGACATCTTCTCTTCAGGCCTTCTTTCCTATTTTCCCAATGAAGAGGGTTAGTGTGATGTTTTGAATATGCTTGGCCTTGGGAGTGGCACTATTAGGAGGTATGGCCTTGTTGGAGGACATGTGTCACTGTGGGGTGGACTCTGAGACCCCCCTCCTAGCTACCCATGAGACAATCTTCTGTTTGCCTTTGGAAAAAGATGTAGAATGCTCAGCTCCTCCAGCGCCATACCTGCTTGGACACTGCCATGCTTCCTGCCATCACGATAATGAACTGAACCTCTGAACATGTAAGACAGCCCCAATTGCCTTTATAAAAGGTCATAGTGTCTCTCTGGGCAATGGAAACCCTAACTAAGACAGTGGGTTTCTCTTTAACAATTACAGATGCTTTGCTCACCGTCTTAAGGTCACACTTTTCCTAACTGAGCTCTCCAGTTTTCTTGTCTTTGTCTCCACTTGTCACGTTTTCCCTTGTCAACACAGGGATGAGAACAGTACATGTGACACAGAGAGAATGTTGTCCTGTCTGGATGTTTCCTCCACAAACGAATTAGTCTCTTGCCTGTGGCTTCAGCATCACTCGTGTTCTTGGGACACGGGCAGAATGCAGCTACATCCTTGGCTGGAACTTTAGATGGGTCATCCCTATCCCAGTTCCTGATAGCCCTGTTCCCCCCTGAAGCCTCACAAGCTAGGTCTCATGTTCTTCTTTCATCATTTCTGTCTACCAAATTTCTACCAGGATGACCCATTTCACTCCGGTTACCATATTCACAGTCTTTTCTAGCCCAAAGTCCCAAACTCTCTCACATTCCTCCTGTAAACCAGCTGTCAAGGCCTAGGACCTCGCATGCAGGTTTATAGTATCACCAACTCTACTTTACATACCAATCTTCTGGAGTAGTTTCTTAGCTCGTTGTTGTAATCAAATGTCTTGACTGATTTTCTTTTGGCTCACAGTTCCTGGGTAGAGTCCAGAATGGTGGGAAAGTTATGGTGGCGTGTTGAAAGATCCTGCTAATAAAGTTGTAGTTCCTCATAACTCTTGGAGCTTGGCGCAAACTGGAAGACTCCCTTTCTCCTTGGGACTTCCTCTTCTCTGCCTCACTTTGTCTGGACAGCATCTGTAGTCCCTAAGCGATGTGCCACAAAATCCATCCACGTGGCGGCCATCACCTCCTTCATGCCCCAGCCTATGGGCCGTGGTAAGATGCCCCTGCAGGAGCTCCTATCAAAATGGCAGCACCATGACACCTTCTCAGCCTGCAGCTGTCACTGGAGCTGTCCACGGTGGCCCATCTCCCTTCCCACCTCAACGGGAGCTGCCCCTTAGAAGCTGTCCACAGTGGCAACACCTTTCCTGCCTCAGCCTACTGCCAGTATGAGGAGCTGTCCAGGGTTCCGACATCTTCTTTCCTGCCTCAGCCTATACGATTTTGGTGAAATACCACTGCGGAAGCTGTCCCACAGGAACTGTCCTCAGTGGCAGCACCCCCTCTCCAGTCCCTCCCAGCAGCTCCACAGAGGTGGTGTCTCAGAGAAAGCCAGATATGGTCAGGAAGGACTTCCCACCCTAACCCAGAGACCTGATGCAAGGAAAGGGGAGGGGGCGTGAAAAAAAGCCACCAATCTCTGAGCAGAACAACCCCCCCCCCCAGCTTTCCACAAAATCCCTCCAATCCCTGAGCAAGAGAACACACCAGTCCTAGAAGAGGAAAACCCACCAATCCTCACTCTGGAAATCTCTGTCCTGAGAAGCTCCGCCTCCTCAGAAACCCTATGTAAGCACTGTCCCTTGGTCAGGTCCCCGGCTATCCTCTCCCAGCAACACAAGGCAACCGCAACCGTCCCTGGGCTCATCCCTCCACATCCTGGAACCTCCAAAAAAATCTCTTTCATGAGAGTTTTCTGCCTGGAGTGACTCTCTCATTGGAAGAAGCCAGGAAGAAAAGAAGCAATGAAGAGAAGTGAAGAGAAGGAGCAGGGTTGAGGCTCCTCAGCTCACCCAAGGATACCCTTCCCCAAGAGCTGCAGCACCTCTGCTGAGGAGCCTTCCTCTCAGAGCTGTGTGGTTCCTGCGCTCCCGTGTCTCAGGTGCCCTTCTGCTGGCATGCCTTTCCCCCTTGGAGCTGTGTGGGTCCTAGGATACCCTCCCATTCTAGCAGAAACATTTACAAGGGTAACATGGGAAGTCTTGGTGGGAGGAACAGGAAGAGGGGAAGTAATGTAATTATAATCTCCAAAAAGAAAAGAAGACATACCTACCCTGCCAGGTTGTTCACAAAAGTGCACACCATTTTTGTTCGTTTGCTCAGCACTTGGCCATACCTGCTGGACCTTCATGTAAGTCTGTTGGCTCACAGGCGATTACACTAGATTCCTCCCAGGGACCTAACAGTAGCTTATGCCATCACCTACTGCCAGGTCTGGGCTACGTATAAAAGGACTACTCGACACCCCTGTTGTCTGTCTGTCTGTCTCTCTCTCTCTCTCTCTCTCTCTCTCTCTCTCTCTCTCTCTCTCTCCCTGTCCCCAAGTGTTCTTGGCTGGTCTCTCTCCCTATTCCTGCCCTTCTTTGTCCCCCCTTCTCTACCCTCACGGCTCTGCTCCCATCTGTCTGCCTCTACCCCTTTCTAGGTGCTCACCCCCTTCAATTCCCCCAAATAAACCTTCTTTATATCAGATTTGTTTCATGGCATGATTTCTCAGGGGGCATCATGGCATGGGCCTGCCAGGTACACCCCATCCCTCCGCCGTATTATATTTTATAACAAAGTCCTCCAGTATGGAAACATTATTCTTCCTCTTCTTTATTAATTAGTGCAGCTTTGTTGCAGGAAGTGTGACACTAGGGAGTGGGCTTTGAGGCAGCAGAAGCTCAATCTGGCCAATGTGTCACAGTCACTTCCTGCTACCTGCAGATCCAGATATAGAACTCTCAGCTACCTCTCCAGCACTATGTCTGCCTTAACTAAGACAGTACCCCCACATGTCTTAGCTCAGAACCCCTTGACAACATCAAGACTATGCTTTGTATTTCTTACGTCTTTTTTTTAAATGTACGTCCTTATTTTATGCAGTCATTTTGTGAATTTATTATTATTATTATTATTTTGGGTTTTTGAGACAGGGTTTCTCTGTGTAGCCCTGGCTGTCCTGGAACTCACTCTGTAGACCAGGCTGGCCTTGAACTCAGAAATCTGCCTGCCTCTGCCTCCCAAGTGCTGGGATTAAAGGCATGCGCCGCCACCACCACCTGGCTAAATTTATTTTTTAAAATAGAAATTTTCTTGTTATATTTTTATAACACATGAGCCTGTCTTTAAAAAAAATTATTTATTTACTTTGTGTGCGTGTGTGCGCGCGCGCCTCTGAGTGTATGTACACGCCACTCCACATGTATAGTGCTCACAACTCCCAGAAGTGTGTCAGCTCCCCTGGAACTAGAGCTACAGAGGATTCTGAGCCATCACCATGCGGGTGCTAGGAATCAAATCTGGGTCATTAGAGGGCATGTAAGGCCTATAGCAGACACATTCTTGCTTTACTATCAACGACCTATTTGATATTTCTGCCAATTTATCTGCCTGTGTGTATAAGCGTATTTTGTTTGTTTGTTTGTGTTTTCCGTGACAGGGTTTCTCTGTGTAGCCCTGGCTGTCGTGGAACTCACTCTGTAGACCAGGCTCGCCTCAAACTCAGAATCCTGCCTGCCTCTGCCTCCCAAGTGCTGGGATTAAAGGTGCGCGCCACCACGCCCGGCTATAAGCATTCTTGTGTATGCACAGATGTGTGCAAGTATAAGCATGAGTGCATACGTCTGGAGTCTAGAGGTTGATGTCTATCATGGAACCTTGAGAGCATACCATTTCAGTAAGGCTAGCCGGTCATCCTGCTGCAGAGATCCTGCCTTTTTTATTATTTATTTTATTTATTTATTTATTTATTTATTTTTTGTCTCCCTTGCTTTAGTATTACAGGCACACTTAAACATGTGTGGATTAAAAGCTTTTTTTTTTTCCTCTTTAAACAGGTGTCTTGGCTTTTTTGGTGGCAGACTGTTACCTGTAAGTTGATATAAATCTTTCCCTCGCCAAGTTATATGTGGACATGGTGTTTTATCACAGCAACAGAAATCAAATTACAACACGTGGCAAGCGTTCTAGCACTCTAACCCATCTCCCCAGTCCCCTTCACTAA
The DNA here is from genome assembly GCF_000001635.26 of Mus musculus. Classification (NCBI taxonomy): domain Eukaryota; kingdom Metazoa; phylum Chordata; class Mammalia; order Rodentia; family Muridae; genus Mus; species Mus musculus. Next base: position 146,230,554 of record NC_000071.6, read on the forward strand.
GTTCCCCCCCCCACCGCCCCCCCCCCCCCCGTGGTATAAAGATGTCAAAGAAAGAAGAGAAATCTTAAATACAACCACGTAGTTTATTGTAGTATTTAGAAACAGGTTGAGGCTACGAAAGGAAAAACCTGGAGTCTTTGGGGTGGGGGTGGGGAGCAGTAATTGCCCTTTTCTAAATCCTGGAGTTCAGAAGTGACTTCAATACAAAATAACCGCCCCCCACCCCCCATCCCCCACGACCTAACAGGTGTCTTTTGCTAAGTTTATATGGGCTAAGTAAATTGGATTGTAGAGATGCGGCTTTGGGAAAAATAATCTCCATGCAGCAGAAACTCGTTGCGTGACGGACTACCAATCCCATCATGCAACGTTCTGAATTCGCGGCGTCGTGGTAAAGACTGCTTCTGCAGCCACCCGTGCACTTGAGCCTTGGAGTTTCTGGCCGCACTGGCGACTGGGTTAGTCCACGTGGTAAGTCTGTCAGCAGCTCCGCTCCGCGGCTGAGCGAGGCCCTTTCGCCTGCCGGCGTCAGAAGAGACGGCTGCCAGCTCCGGAGTCGCTCACAGGTGGGGCGGAGGCAGCGCGAGGCTTCGCGACGTTTTTACGACAGCGGCTGCCGTGTTCCGCGCTCGTCCTCTCTCTCCCTCCTCCTCCTCCTCGCCCTCCTCCTCCTCCTCCTTCTCCTCCTCCTCTCTCGGAGGAGCTACCGGCTGTTGTGTGGCGTCGCTGGTCTGTCCGGGCGGATGGCAGCCTGAGTGTTCGTGAGCGCGTGTGGGAGAAGGTGAGGCGCGGACGCGCGTGGGCGAGGAGCAGAGTCAGCCGTGGCCGCCCCGCGTCGCACCCGCAGCAGCACGCGCGGCCAACCGCGCGCGAGCCGGCGCCCCGGGAGCGCGGGGACAAGGGCGGACGCTGCTCCCCGCCCCCAGCGCGTCCCTCGGCTGTCGCGCGCCCGCGGGGACCGCCCGGCGCTCCCCTGGATGTCCCCGGCGCCCGCGCGGGGCCTCCTGCCGTCGCCTCGTGAGGCGGGCTGGTGCTGCGGCCGGCGGGTGTAGCTCGGGGGCTGCGGCTGCTGCGCGGCCCGGTCCCCACCGCGGCCCTCGGCCCCCCGCCCCAGCACCCCGGCCTTGGAGGCTGTGACAATGGACTATGACTTTAAAGTGAAGCTGAGCAGCGAGCGGGAGCGGGTCGAGGACCTGTTTGAATACGAGGGCTGCAAAGTTGGTCGAGGCACTTACGGGCACGTCTACAAGGCGAAGAGGAAAGATGGGTGAGTGTGGGTGTCGCTGCGGGTGTCCTCGAGGCTGGGAGGCAGGTGCCCGGCTCGGATGTCGGGGTCCCCACTTCCTCCAAGACTGCCTCTGTCCTGGCCAGCCTGCTTTGGGGAGGAAGTGGTGTCCCAGGAATCCAGACTCACAAGAAACCCTTCGTGCAAGAGGGAGACGGACCTTCTGTCTCGTGGGCAGTGTGTACCTTTTTTGCTTTTTCTTTTTTTGTGTGAATTTCTGTACAGAATAGTTTTCTTTTTTTTTAAAGAAGATGGTTATAAGATGCCCGTTTAAATAAATCTGTTCTTCTTTGGTTGATTTATCCGGTAACCTTTTGGGGACTAACTCATCTGGCTCTGGAGTGATATCCATCAGTCTGGAAGAGAAGCTCTGATCTTTTCCCCTTATCAGTTGTGATCAGTTGGTGGCCAAATTTGGATTTGATGGGAGAAAGAAGACATCGAGTAAATGTGGGTCTGTAGAGTTCCATGAAGGATCATCTGTAATGTAAATGTAGCAGTTGCTATTCAGGTATCATTAGCTGTGAGTTTTTATATAGAACAATGGGGATTTGGTGCAGAGTGGATGGTGTGTGGGGAAAAAAAGCAAGTGACAGATAGGGGCTATGTTGTGCAAGCTCTTAAAGCAGAATCTATCAGCTGCCAGTGAACTTTAATCCTTTTGCTTTAAATAGCCTCTTCTAGAAAGAAAAATCAAACCTATGGCTGGTGACACTCAGTTTTGCTTCATGGATTGAGTGAAGTGAACGGGCTCCATTCTCTTTCATCAGTAGATGATTGCGCTATGACATCGCCAGAAGGGAAAGGCCTTCTTAGTTTGGGAGAAAATATTTAATAATTTCCCATTTCCCTCTTGTACAAATAGATATTATCTCTGCCTTTGACACTAGGAAGTTATTGGGAAGATTATCATAGCTTATTATATAATTTTTTGTATTTATTAGAAACAGCTTTCTTTGAGCGTCTGTTATTTGGCTAGTTGCTACTTGACTGCTTGGGAAATGACTTTTTTCATTTTCACAGGAGTACATATTCAGAATTGCATTAGCACTGTAAACGAGACGGCTAAAGCTGGAGCGAGTTCTTTTTGAGGGAGCTTATTTATAAATACTTTCCGAGTCTGGATAATGGAAAAGGAAGTGTCTGTCTATTACACACTTCTCTTCGCTTTACTGGAACGCCTTCCTACTTTATGATAATTTCAGTGCTTTTGTGCAACTGTGAAACCGTGCAGCTAAGCGCAGAAAGTGGAGACTTGATGTTCTGGGTGCCCGGTGGCTCTAGAAGCACCTTTTAGCAGAATGTATAAAGCCGGGGCATCCAGAGCCCTTGTTAATTCTTGTCCAACTAGATTCGTGTTATCAACACTTTATTAGTGGATTATATTTAAAGAAATCATCCAAATTAATTTGCTGCATAATTTCAAAAGGGTTAAAGCACTTCATCCTTCAGTATTACATAGTTTGGGACATGGTCATAAGATCTTCACTCCCAAGACATTTGACATTATAGTACATTTTGACCAGTCTGTCATTTGTTTTTAAAAATTCGAGTGGTTTTTATATTTTATTCTTGTAAAAGGAGCCAATTCTAGTTTCAGAAATTGCCAGTTTAAGATAATAAACTATCCAAATGTGTTGGACTGTGGTCTATTTTTTTTTTAAAGTATATAATGTGTATAGAGGGAGATACTTTAAACACCTTTTACATCTTGATGATCAGGTTTTCATTTAGGCTAAGGATAATTTCAGAAGAAATTATATTGCTTAAAATAGCTGGTGTTAGTGTGTACTTCTTAGTCATTTATGGCAATGGCAAATGAACATTTGCATTTGGGGGGATTGCTTTTTAAGCTGTAATCCTTTGGGTTTGTTTTCCAGCAACCTTTAATGATTCTGTTTATTGTGATGAACTAAATTATTTTTGTAGTGAATCAAATGTCAAGAGAGTTTTAGAATTGGAGGTTTTGCTTTCCACAGGGAGTACTCTTCAGTTTGGCTTGTTTCTAAGGCCTGGCTGGTAACCTGCTGCATTGTCTTTATGACCTGTGTCAGTGAGGCATAATGTTAAGCATTTTTAGACTTGGTATAATACAATTTGTGACTGTTTTCATCTTTTTTTGGGTTTTTCGAGACAGGGTTTCTCTGTGTAGCCCTGGCTGTCCTGGAACTCACTCTGTAGACCAGGCTGGCCTTGAACTCCGAAATCCATCTGCCTCTGCATCCCGAGTGCTGGAATTAAAGGCGTAGGCCACCACGCCTGGTTTGTTTTAATCTTTTATAATAAGATGATCAAGTCATTTGCTTTTGGTATTGATTTACTTTCAAATTAAATGGTATATTCTGCCACTGAGATGTCATAGTCCTTAAGGAACCTGGACAGGCAATAACACTTTAAAGAGAATCTCGAGCCTTGCAATAAAACTAAAAAAAAATTGGGATACATTTGCTTGGACATATTTGGTTGTTAAAATGAATACATGAAAATGTTTCTTTCAGCTGTCCAGTAAATAGAATATAAGGTAAAAGAATTTAGACTAGAGGAATTAGCTTGTTGAATTATTCAAGTTTAGGGAATAGCTTGATAATTTTGGCATAATGAGTTAGTAACCCACCCTCTTGTATACAATATGCCAGATAGAAAATCAGCCTGGTAAGGAGTGAAGGGGGTGGGGCAATAGTTTGTTTTAAGCATGACTGTGTACAAAGATAAAAGGCCATGTGTAATCATGATAATTGCAAGTTTTTGATATAGAGTTTAAGTCCACACTGTATATCTTGAAATTAATTCTTTTCGTGTGTGTGTGTGTGTGTGTGTGTGTGTGTGTGGTTTTTCAAGACAGGATCTCACTGTGTAGCCCTGGAACTCTATAGAGTCCACCTGCCTCTGCCTCCCAGCCGATAGGATTAAAGGTGTGCACCGCCTCTGGTCTCTAATTCATTCTTAAATGTGGCATAAATAGTGTCCTTCATTTTTGAACACCAAAAGAGTACTCTGTAGGAGGCAGAGGGTGTGGAGAGGGCTTGGCAAGGAAGGGGTGAGTGTGTGGGTCGTTTCTTAAGTCAGTTGTATTTCCTTTTGAAGAATAGAGGCAACCAAATATGTTTGCAAGAATGGAAAAATTTTAAGACAAAAGTTGTTTTTAAGATTTTATATTTTCAACATAGCCACTGGACATTTGTACAATTAGAAAATTAATTTGTCTAGAAGTGGTGCTGCATGCTTGTTATGCTAGTTAAGTCAGGAAAATCGACAGTTTAGGCTATCCTGGACTACATAGCACCTTGAGGTGGGTAGGGGTGTGTGTGTGTGTGTGTGTGTGTGTGTGTATGTGTGTGTATTTAAATTAGAAAAATCAGCTTAGAGTAAGTTTTCTGGAAAAAACCCACAAAACTTTTTTTTCTTAATTTTAGTTTTTTGGGGGTTTTTGTTTGTTTGCTTTGCTTTGCTTTTTGTTTTGTTTTGTTTTGTTTTGTGTTTTTGAGACAGAGTCTCACTGTGTAGCTTTGACTGTAGACCATAGCCTTGAACTCATCTGCTTGCCTCTGCTTCTTGTGCTGGGGCTTGGACACCATGCCTGATCCCACAAAAGTATTCCTAGTCTGTTATAATCATGTTCAGTAAGCTGAAGTATATAGAAGAGAGAGTGAAGGAGGGAGAGAGGGAAACAAAAAAAGAAAACTTTGTGGAAGATTCAGAAATTAACTGATAAAGGTAATGAATGATAGCAGCTACATTGGGTAATTAAGCCCTAGGTCCTGGCTGACACACTGTATGTCAATCTAATTTCATAAGAACAACCGTATTATGCTCCGTTCACATATGAGAGCTAAGCTATTGAAAGTTAAGCAGATTGTCCTGTGAGTACATGGCTAAGCATAGCAGTCAGGACCTGAGGATGTCCCTGCCATATGTGTACTCTGGAGCCCGTCCGTGCCTTGTTTTGTTTTTTTCCAGGACAGCCCTGGCTTGCTCTGTAGATGTGGCTAGCCTGGAACTCACAGCGCTCCTCCTACCTCAGTCTCCTGAGCATGTATGTGCTACTGTGCCTGGCTATGATGGAGCACATGCCCTTAACCACTATGCTCCATAAAATTAATGTGAAGGCTCCAAGACAGCATCCCATCTGCCAATGACCTCTCATTTACTATTGGATCTGCTGATCCATGTGACCCAAGCTGACCTGGAACTCACTCTGTAGCTCAGGCTGGTCTCAAACTTAAGCAGTCCACCTACTTCAGCCTCTTGTGCTGTTTTAGTATTTTATGTGTGTAGATGTGCTCCACGTATGTGATTATGTGATTGCTTGAAATTATGGATGGTTGTGAGCCATAATCTGGGGATCCAACCCAGGTTCTCTGCAAGAGCAACAAGTACCCTTAAACACTGAGCCATCTCTTCAGCCTGCTCATGCTTTCACATTGGTTCTCACTGGGCAATGTCCAAAGACACACCAGCTACCCACCATAGCCACCTTGGCTTGGGGCTAGTACCTGCCCCACAGTTGTCAGGTGTTGGGGAGCCAGCACCGGGGACTACCGGTTCAGTTTTATTGCAGTTTTGATTCTTTGGATAGTTTGGATGTGCATTAATGAGTATTCCTTATAAACTTTTAAAAGTGTGGTGGGAGGGGACAAGCATAATGTTTCTGGTGTGTGTCTTTTCCTGTGTGGCATTGGATGGCATGTTTTTAGCTCCCATTTTTGGTCATTTTCAGATTTGATGCTTGGAATCCATGTTTTTCTTTTATTTTCTTTTTGTTTGCTTGCTTCTTAGTTGTAGGGGCAAGCTGGTTTCATTTGAAACTTGCTCATGTGAGCTTTACTTTGACTGAGTCTTCAAAGCTTTGGAAAACTCATTTACTGATCTATTCAGCAGATATGTATTGCGTCTCTCTGTGTGCTGCTGTTGGAAGCATTGGGAAGGCAAATGTGAGGGAAGCATTGTGTTATTTGAGGAAATTTCTACTGAAAAGAAACTTGTCAAAAATTATAGCAATTTAATAAGCACTATAATGTTAATCCTACTGGGAAGGAAGCTCTGAATTACTTTGGGATTTTATGGGAAAACTCTTGCAGTATTTTGGTTGCCTCTTGGAAGATGTGAAGAGCTCATCAGACGGCCATCTAGAGAGGAATAGGAAAAGTATGCTTTTTATTGTTTTCTCAAAGCCCTGTGGGGGTGGGTGTTTCTTTGCCATGCTTTTCTGACTTACTTTCTTTTCCAGTTTCTTTTGTGCTCTTGCTCTGTGTGTAGAGTTTCCAGCTGCACTGACATTCTCTTCTCCCACTGGCTGGGATAAGGTCTCTGTTATTTTTGCAGGAGGAATAGAGTTATCCACATGCACCAAGTAGCTTACTTTTGTGTTTGTAGCAGCTTCCCATCCATGGACTGCTGACCATGAGTCCAGGCAGCCTCTCCAACGCAGGCGTCTGATTCAAGGATTTCTCCTTTGTGTGGAGGTGCCACGCAGAGCCCAGCTTTGCCTGTGGCTTTGGATAACAGGTTGTCCCACTCTTGGCTGTGCCTCCACTGAGAGGTGGAACTAGGTCTGTAACTTATTTTCATTGTTTTTTTAAATTATGTTAGTGTGTGTGTGTGTGTGTGTGTGTGTGTGTGTAAACACGAGTGCTGGTATTCGTAGGGATCAGAAGAGGGCATCTGGAGTTACAGGTGGTTGTGATGAACCATATGGTGCTGGGATGAACCTGAGTCCTCTGCAGGAGCAGGAAGGACTGCCTCTTAGGGGCTGAACCATCTCATCTGTCCAGCTCCACCAACCTGCTATCTTGACCTTATACTTGACTTCTTGGTGTCAGTGATTTTCAGGAGTCATTAAAACAGTTATCAGGAGTCCCAGACTGGGCCAGTGCGATGATTGAGAGTACTTGCTGTGCAAGCTTGACCTGAGTTCTAGCTTCAGAACCCATAGTGGAAAGAAATAACTGACTTCTTGAAGTTGTCCTTCACCTCCACATGAAGCATGCAGGCACACACACACACACACACACACACACACACACATAAAAAAAAAAAAATTAAGGTCTCTAAACAAGCCCCTGCTGTCCTAAGCTGCCTTGATATAATCTTGAGATCCACTGAAGCAGGAAAATTGCTGGAAACTCTGTAAGAATTGAGGTGTGTCCTAATCTATAAACTCGAACCTTCTCACTGTATTCACAGGCTGTAGCCATTAACACTGTTAATGTTCCCGAACATTTCAACTGTAAAGAAGCTAAGTGCTCATTACCAGTTACTCCATATCTCCCCTCTCTTACAGCTCCTGTTTGCCTTTCTAAGAGTAAAGTTATATTACATTGTGTGCATATACTACACCAGTTGGACATTTGAGTTGTTCCCACTTTGGGGTTGTTATGAATAATGCTATTATAAACTTTCACGTATGAGTTACTCTGGATATGTTTTCAGTTCTCTTAGGCATAAACCTGGGATTGGAACGTCTGAGTCATCCAACACAGCTGAACACCCAGTTGGAGTGTCTATAAACTTGTTTAGGACCAGTGTCTGCTCTTGTGTACAGGGCTGTATTTCTCAGGTTGGCTTCAGCGAGGGCGGTGGTCACAGTGGTTGTCACAGTGACTCTTACGTGGTAAGCCCTTGCAGGTGCTTTTGTCAGTGTGAGTTCTTTGAGCTCCCGGGCGAGCACTCCCCCTCGGCTGAGAGGGCTCTTAACATATAGCCTCACAAGTCCTATGTTGTCATATGAAACGTCATCTCAAAATCTCCTCACTTAGAACCCACAAAACAGTTTGTCCTGCATTGGCTTGTTCCGTAACTACTTGGGTGCGCCCATAGTTAGTGTTTGTATATCTTTTTGGGTTTTCAGTGAGTATTTATGGGTGAGAGAATATAAATTTCTTCTAGGGCAGCAGTTGACCTACGCTGCTGGCATGTTACCAAATGGTGACAGGTTTGTGTATCTGTGTATGTATATACCTGAAATTCATATTTGCCAATCATTGACTGTTGCAGCAATTGAGATCTTACGGCATATTACAGGGGAGTAGAAATGCGTGAGAGGCTACGGTGCTGGGCTGGCTATAATATCAGTACCCTGAACAGAGCTGGAAAAGGCAAAAGCAAAGGCAGACTTTAGAATCCAAGTGGGTTGGTCAGGTTCTTTGAAACACAGCCACCAAGAACTTTAGTGTCTTTAGAAATAACACTTTACAAATGAGTCTGCTTAAATGAGGATTGAACCCGTACTTCTGAAGTTAGGGGATATAATTGACCTCTGAGCCCACGTTGCCATTGAATTTGTGGTTTGTTTTCCTTCATGTGATTGATTATTCAGATGAACTACTACTCATTCCCGCGTCTCCCTAAAATCTGTAACATCATTTTAGCCCTTGAATGAACACCTAGTATGAAGAAGAGCTCTGGGCCTCCACGAGGTGTTGCATCTACCCCGGATTGTCTGCATCTCTAGAGCACTAAGGGGTTAACAGGGAGGCAGCTTGTCGCTTTGTAGTCTCTGCTTACTCAGTATTTGAGGAAGATAGGGAGTAGTCAGTGAGGCATTGCTAGGATTTGGAGGCTTCTGTTCTGGGGGAGCCAGTGAATCATGGAGGTCTCAAGGCACAGGATGGACACACTTGCTAATGCTTGTTCTCATTGTGGTGGCTTCGCCCAGTGCTTTAGCAGATGACTCAGTTTCCACAAATTGAATTTCTACCTGATTCCAAGGAAGATGCCAAGCACAGGGCCAGCCAGATACGCTCTTTTCACCGACAGCAATTTTAAGTGTAAAATTACACAAGTTAATTATTTGCCAATTCATTTTGGTTTCCCTTTAGCTGCAGTTCTTTCTGTACACTTCGTCCCTATAACGTATCTGGTGGTGATTATTCTCCAGGTTCTATTCTTGGGTCAGATGCAGGCCATTGAATTCTTGAGGAAATGGGCCGACTTCTGAGGAGTACAGGCAGTTCCAGTGGGGGTAAGCTGCAAAAGGGTAGCCTTGTCATGGAGGTGCCAGTCTAAGGGACACTTCAGCTAATTAGAAGCCGTGCTAGTGCATGGTCAGAGGCTACTGGGGAGGAGGAGACAGGCTACAGCAATTTTGAATGGGCAGTGACCGTTTGGGAATAGGGATTGAAAAGTTACAGTACAGCTGGATAGGTGGCGTCAGTTGTGGGCCCAGGATTATTCCTTCTTTTCCCTCATGTCTTCCCTTCCCCCTCTTCCTCCTCCTCCTCCTCCTCCTCCTCCTTTTTTTTTTTTTTTTTTTTTTTTTGGTTTTTTGAGACAGGGTTTCTCTGTGTAGCCCTGGCTGTCCTGGAACTCACTCTGTAGACCAGGCTGATCTGCCTCTGTTTCCTGAGTGCTGGGATTAAAGCTGTGAGCCACGACTACTTGGTCTCCTCTTTGCTTTTTGACCAGGTCTTTCCACATAGCCCAGGCTGGCCTCTCAGTCCTCCAGAGTTCCCCAATCATCCAGCCACAGTGGCTCAAGTGCTGGAGTTATATAGGTTTTATATATATGTTATATATAGTTATATAGGTGCGTGCCACGGTGCTTCACTGAGAATTTCTTAATTTGGGAGGAGTTGCAGTCTGGTTGAAAAGGACCACAGTCAAAGTACTAGTCAAGTTGTTTCATGATTTTTTTTTTTTTTTTTTTGAGGTGGTTTTGGGATCTTGTGAGTTAGTTATATGGAAGAAGGCTAGTGCTCCCACCTTTGGAGACGCTGAGTGGCATGTGCAGAAGTGTGAAGGAGAGACTTGGTAAGGTGAAGCAATGGGTTCAACCCCAATGCTGATCCTACAGAAGAGTGGGGGGGTGGAAAGATGGGCATTTAAAAAAAAATTGGGAGGGGCTGGAGAGACGGCTGCTCTTTCAGAGGACCCTGGTTTAATTCCCAACACCCACATGGCAGTTCATAACTATCTGTAACTCAAGTTCCCTTGGACCTGACTCCCCCACACAAACATACTTGCAGAACAAAGACCATTGCACATAAAGTAAAAATAAATGAATTTTGTTGTTGTTGTTGGAGACATAAGTATGTTTTTGAGATTTGTGTTCTGGACTTTGTACTTTCTTCTGGGGTAGTGGGGACCACGTGTGGGCTTTTAAGCAGAGAGTGGTGTCCTGTTCTCAGAGGTGGTTTGGTAAATGACTACAGGGGACTGTGCTTAGGAAACTGTAACCCAGATGTGGGGTGGTGGCGGCTTGGCTCTGGGAGGAGGGGAAGGGCCAGTAGCACTAGTTGACTTATTAGATGTGGTGGAAAGGTTGAGGGAGTCAAGGCTAAATAAATAAATATTTTAAAAAAAAACCCAAGATGCAAAGTATTATTTAAACTTCAGTGTCACTTTAGATGAACTATTTATTTATTTATTTATTTATGTAAGTACACTGTAGCTTTCTTCAGACACTCCAGAAGAGGGCATCAGATTTTTGATACGGGTGGTTGTGAGCCACCATGTGGTTGCTGGAATTTGAACTCAGGACCTTTGGAAGAGCAGTTGGCACTCTTAACCGCTGAGTCATCTCACCAGCCCTTCATCTTGGGTTTTGTTCTGGATATTTTGATTCTTCATGGTTGTGTTCTCTGGACATGACTTGCTTAAAGTCAGGGCAGTTCTGATGAAACCAGTCTCTGAGATCCTCACTGGATGGGACTTATTAACTTTCCCTCCTGGAAGAGGAGGAGGACTCTGAAGTCCCTGGAGCCTCTCCCTCCCTCGGGGTAGGCTCTTGAGTGGTACAGCTACAGGTAAATTGCTTTATGTGCCTGTAAGTAACCGCAGTTAAACATATTAGTTTACCAAACTAGACCTGGGTAGAATAATTTATTTGATATGTTGTTGCCCTCTCTATCTGGAATAAACAGAATTAGACTTTTTAAGTAGAAGTCATGCAATACTTGGGCTTCCAAGGGCTAGATAGAAACCAAGATGAAATTGGAGGGCAGAAACTTGCAACCAGTGCTAAGCTGTTTCAGGATTAAGAATCTGAGTGCATATAGAATTGTGTGTCCCGTTTCCGTGTGACATAGAATGTCCCTTCTCCATGTGATAGAGACTGTTGTCCGTCCGTCCATCCATCCATTCTTCCTTCCTTCCTTCCTTCCTTCCTTCCTTCCTTCAAAAGATTTATTTATTATATGTAAGTACACTGTAGCTGTCGTCAACACCCCAGAAGAGGGCGTCAGATCTCATTAGGGATGGTTGTGAGCCACCATGTGGTTGCTGGGATTTGAACTCAGGACCTTCAGAAGAGCAGTCAGTGCTCTTAACCACTGAGCCATCTCTCCAGCCCCTGATGTCCGTTGTTGCTGCAATAATAACCCCTGCTGTGAGTAAGACACGCAGATGAAGATGGAGAACTGGGGAAATCTGGATGCCTCTCTGTCAAGCCTATTGATGAGCACAGGGGTGTCTCAGATGGAAGTGCCTTAGCATATGTGGGATGGGATTCTGAGGAAGCCATGGCAGCAGTTGCTTTGCTTCAGCTATGGGTGATGGTGACAAGACATGCAACTAAGGCTCGACTGCCAGGAAGAACATGCTCATGCCAGGGAGGAATCCACAGAACACAGATGATCTGTTGGTACACTGGATGAAGTGGACTTGCCATGTCTTAGGACTGGGAGTGGGTAAGGGAATTTACAAAGTAGATATGCTGAAGAGCTCCTCTTGGGATGGAGAATTTGGAGTACAAAGTGTCAGCATTTTGGGGTGGAGGTAAAGGAGGTACAGCTCCTCACTGTCACTCAGCAGACCAAGCCCTTTACCTAGATCTTTAGGACCCTCGACTTAGACCAAACTGGATTCATGGCTTGGATGCTGAAAATGATTTCAGTATTAGCCAGCATGAAGCAAAGTTGGAGATTGTTTTAGAGCTATTGTAGTATAGGTTTGAGAAAGAGGGTTAGAGAAAGGTGTTGAGAGGAAAGTCAGACATACCAAATATGGCTAGGGCTCTTCCAGGAAGAGTTGCAGCTCATTGTTTTTACAGTGAGCATATATAAGATTATGGTGGTACTTAAAGGCACTGTCTTATTACTGAGCAGTTCCTGAGGGGCACCTGAGATCATTGCAGTCAACAAGGGGAAAGAGCTAAGACCCTACCCAAGGTCACATACACTTAACGTGGCTCACTGTGGTTTAATATAAAATATCTATATATGAAAGAAATCTCAAATTGTGCTAGAATACTTATCTCCCAGCTAGTGAGAATCTTAATCAGCCTCTGGGATGACAGGGTTCTTTCCTCTCATGTTCTTGTGTCCCTCTGTGTTTCTTTCCTGCCTCAGTAGGAATATTTAGAGTTAAGAGAAAGAAAACGAGGTCAAAGTGCTAGTGAGGAACTGAGCATGAGAGAGGCTGTATGTAGCGCCCAGTCCTAGAACCAGTAAGAACACTCTGTTCACCCCAGAGTTGAGACGGAAGCTCATTGAACAGGGGCCTTGGTACACATGAGGGCTTTGTGGCTTTTGTGAGACCCACAGTAGGTCATGATGTTGACAAGGTAGGAGAGCCCCTGGAGGACCTGAGTGACTTATCCTGCATGTGAAGTGGGTTAGTAAAATGCTAAAGCTGTCAGACGGGAGAAAAAGAAAAGAGATAGAAGGCCCTGCTTGACTTGGCTGTCCTGAGAGGTTCTACCCTGCAGCTGACTGAGACAGATGCAGATACCCATAGACAAACATTGGACAGAGGTCGGGGACCCCTGTGGAAGAGTTAGGGGATTGAAGGCTCTGAAGGAGATGGCAACCCCACAGGAAGACCAAAAGTGTCAACTAACTTGCACCCCTAGAAGCCCCCAGAGTCCGAGCTACCAACCTAAGAGCCAACTCAGGCTGGTTCAGCACATAGCAGAGGGTTGTCTTATCAGGTCAGTGGGAGAGGATGTGCCTAATCCTGCAGAGACTTAATGCATCAGGGTGGGAGGATACGGGGCCTCTCAAAGGTAAAAGGGAGGGGGCTGACATGGGGAGGAATCCTGGAAGGGGAGCCGGGGTGAGCAGCATATGGGAGGTAACTACATAAATATATTAAAAAAATAAAATAAAAGTAAACTGGGAACAAAAAAAAAAGGAGTCTTCCTTTGGTTACTTAAAAGCAGATGTGGGGGCTGGAGAGATGGCTCATTGGTTAAGAGCACTGGTTGTTCTTCCAGGGGTCCTGAGTTCAATTCCCAGCAATCACATGGTGGCTCACAACCATCTGTAACAGGATCTGCTGCACTCTTCTCGTGTGTGTCTAAAGACAGCTGCAGTGTACTCATATAAAGAATATATAAACCTTAAAAAAAAAAAAGCAGATGTGGAAAGATTCTCAGTAGCTGGAGTTCCTAGGGAAAAATTGACAGAAAGCCCAACGCTGTGCTTGTGGGTTTCTGGAAGACTTTAAAAGTTCTCCACTTTGAGCCGGGCGTGGTGGTGCACTTGGGAGGCAGAGGCAGGATTTCTGAGTTCAAGGCCAGCCTGGTCTACAGAGTGAGTTCCAGGACAACCAGGATTATACAGAGAAGCCCTGTCTTGAAAACAACAACAACAAAAAGTTCTCCACTTTGCTGCTTAGGAGAAAGATCTGCTAGGTCGGGAACTGTCCCACCCACTCCTGCAGTGGGACGGCCAAGGTTTGTGTACTGTTCAGTCAGGGGGTTATTTGTTCCCTTGGTTTGAGGCGGCCCCTGGAGCATTATGTGTACCAGTGGATGGATATGGAGCAAGAGCAGTGAAAATGTTTGTATCGCCTAAGGATAGGCGGGGTGGATAGTGTGTTGTGTACATTTCCTGCCTTCGGGTGCCAGGAGTGGAGATTGTTCCTCCAGATCAGCAGCCAGGTGTCGGTCACCATGGAGAGGCATTGGGGTGTTGGGTACTGTGCTAGGGAACTGGCTCTAGAGGCAAGTACAGCAGATGAGAGCATATATAGCCTATATATTTTCATTAAATTTACCTACTACATTGGCCTGGTGAAATGGCTCAGCTGGTAGAACTGACTGCTAATTGTCCTTTGACCTCCATATACATGCTAGGGCATGTGTGCATACTCAGAACACACAGAACAAATTCACACATAATATATAAATAAGTAAAATTTAAAAAAAACATTCATTTCCATAAGTCTGTAGTTCTCAATCAGTTTTTTTATTGTAGAATATTGCTATGTATGCATATAAATATGTATTTAGTTAACTATTTCTCTGATGATAGACAGTTAAGTGGTCTTCAGAATTTAGCTTTTTCGGTTGTCAGTTGAAGTCAACAAATAACCCATGGAGTTCTCCAGTGTAGTGTCAAATTGCCGAGGTAGGATTGCAGATCAAAGGCCGTATACTCTGAACAGTGTATTTTTATTATTGAATGCAATTGAATTTTAAAAATTAATGTATTCTTTTAATAAAATATTCAAACTGTACAGAAAGTTACCCAGGGAAATCTAGCCACCCTCCTTCTGTCTTGGATTTTCACTCTAATCTCACTCTGACCATTGCCTGTGGCTCTCTGTGTGCTTGCAGATAGAAGCATATGTATACAGTGATAGACTTGAAAGTTTAGTATTTCTTCTTAAACAGATAATACATGCATTTGTGAAAAGTGGTATTGCATGTCTTGGCCCGTTGATTAGGCTTGAGTGACTGTGTGAGCATGTGGAACACATGTTTTATCGTATCATTCTATTTCACAGATAAAATAATGTTAATGTACTGGGCTAATCAAAGTACATTTCGGGGATGGAGAGATGACTCAGCGGTTAAGAGCATTGACTGCTCTTCCAGAGGTCCTGAGTTCAATTCCCAGCAACCACATGGTAGCTCACAACCATATGTAATGGAATCTAATGCCCTCTTCTGGTGTGTATCTGAAGACAGCTACAGTGTACCCATATAAATAAAATAAATAAATATATTTTTTAAAAAGTACTTTTGGGGTTTCATTCTCTAGCTACTAAAATAGTACTGACTGTATCTCCTCACCTCTCTCTGCACGTGGTTCACTTTGATGTAGATGGGGAACTCAACAGATGTCCAAAGTACCTTAGAAGGTTGTTGGTTGGGTAATATTTTTGGCAAGCTGCAGAGATTATGTCTATCAATGGGGACAGGGGAACTTCCTTGGTTGTACTCGCAAAGTTAGACTTTTTTTAAACCTTCGGTCAATGCTTCTGGAGAGTCTGGCAGCCTTGGACTTCTGGTACCCTATACATTCTGATCCCTGTCGGAACTACAGGGTCACATCACTGTGACAAGGTCTACATTATCGGGGATGAACCAGGATTTAGTGCATGTGAGGCTAGCACTCTAGCCATGAAGGTGCAGCCTGCGTCCTCTGGCACAGTTGCAGTCACATCAAACCCTTAAGAATAAGTGCCCCAGAAGGTAGATGTGTACACAATACTTTTTGTGTTGTGACCACGTAAGTTGTGAAGTCAGAAGTGCTGAGATGGTTTTGGTGGAGATTTTGTACTGTGTTTCACTTCCCCACACCAGAATGGATCTGTATGTTTTAGATTGTATTTGGATTAAAGAGCCATGTTGATGTCCAATCTTACTATCATTTCATCATTTTCACATCTTAGTTTGTGTTTGCTTTCATGACATCTTATTCTGACTTCATCCTGTTGCTACCTATAGTTGATTTCTATCACAAATGATGGATACTCTTCAGATGGCCCACCTGTACCCACTTCTATTTAATGGTGATTTAGTTTCCTGACTCTTGGGTCATCTCTCTGTCCTGCTGCATGGCTTTGGCCCTGCTCCCATTATGTGTGTCCAGTGATGACTCCTACTGATTTTCTCCTCCTCTGCTCTTGCCTTGACTTCTCTGATTCATATTGCCTGTGGTTTTGTTCTAGATCTTGTCTTTTTTTCCTAGTTGCGCTTAGTGCTGGCCTTTCTTGCCTTCATAGAGTGGGAACCCAGCCCCTTCTGATGCAGAAGTGACCCTTGCTGATTGATTAGCAGAAAGGCCACTTATTCTTAGGGGCTTCTAATGCTTTTATAATTAAACTTTTAGGTAATAAACAAAAGTAGGTATTGCAGTGACATTTTGATACATACATAATTTGTTTTGCTCTTATTTGGGTCTACTAGTGCCCTCTCTCATGCCTCCTCTCCTTGCTGGTCCCTTATGCTTCTCTGCAAAGAGGTCCCCCTTCTACTTGCCTGACATATATTCCATTACTCTCTTGTCCCCCTGCCTTCTTCCTTTAGATCTCTTCCCGCTCACACACCCTCGTTTACTTTATCTGCCCCTACTCCTTGTTTACTTCCCACACAGGAGAAGACAGATATTGATTGGACACTTGTCTTTCTGAACCTGGTTTATTCACTTAGCATGACAATCTCCATTTCATCCACTTTAGTACAGATGTCATAAATGAATTTTTCTACAATTAAATTAATTCTGTTGTGGATTTTCTTTAACCATTTACCTATTGATGGACACCTAAGCCTTACCTCTTACCTCTTAATTCTGCCACTTGGGTGGGACCTTCAGTTATAAATGGTCAGCTTAATGTTCTTAAGAGCTTGCTGTTTGCCCTTTGGGTGGGGCTTTCAGTTATAAATGGTCAGCTTGATGCTCTTCAGTGTTTGCTGTTTCAGTGCTGCCACATCCTAAGCCAGCACAAGTGTCATCAGCTGGGTGACACTGGTGACTGCTCACCGAGTTCCCTGTGCTTGCCTGTCTCACAGGAGAATGAACCACAAGCACTCATAGTTTTCCTTAATGAAAGTTGTACTTCAGTTATGGATAACGCTGGCTACTAGTTTACTTTTAAGCATTTAAAACACAGTTTTGATTTGTCATGTTGTACTAAGTAGCCAAATCCTAGTTACTTTCATGGAGAAAGTATCACCTGCAGAAATAAGTGCTACAAAGAAGCTCTGCATAGATAGATTGCTCATGGAGCTTCTTCTTTCTCTAGGGCTTTGCTCAATAGTGCCCCTAAAAGTATACAGTTTGATGCCTCGTCACATAGTTACAGAACTACAGCTATTACTGCAATCTAACTTTAGAGTGTTTTGCTCCTTCCCCTCCCCTCCCCTCCGCTCCAAAAAGGAAACGCTGGACTCGGTTAATCCTATTTCCTCTAATCCTAGAGCTAGGGTGACCCTCAGTCTACTGCCTGTTCTTGGAATTGCTCATTCTGGACAACTTCCCCTAAACAATACATTGTGTGGTTCTTAGTCGGCTTCTTCTTGCCTTTGAGGCCCTTCTTAGGATACTGTGTGCTACATTTTGTTCACTCTTTCACTCACTGGTGGAAAGTTGTTTTTCCTTTCTGCTTTTGTGAGTGCCGCCTCTGTGGACTTGGGTGTACAGATGCCTGAGTTCCAGGCCTCAGTCCAGATAATCAGTATGCTTACCTTGGTGGTTTGTGCAAAACTAATTGCAGGTTTTGTATTGTTAAATTTGTTGTTTGATTTGTTTGATTCTAGAATACATTCCTTTTTTTTTTTTTTTTTTTTTTTTTTTTTTGAGACAGGGTTTCTCTGTGTAGCCCTGGCTGTCCTGGAACTCACTCTGTAGACCAGGCTGGCCTTGAACTCAGAAATCCACCTGCCTCTGCCTCCCAAGTGCTGGGATTAAAGGCCTGCGCCACCACCGCCCGACTTCTAGAATACATTCTTAATAAATGTAATTATTTTATGCATCAGTTAAATGTACTTTTCTTTGCTGTTTTGCTAGTGACTTCTTATTCAGTGTTTATATTTTTTTCACCCTATGGACCCGATGTTAGACAAAAAGCAAATTCAACTGTTTTCTTATTTGGGTTTAAAATGGGTCATAAAGCAGCAGAGACAGCTGGCGACATCGGCCACTCGTCTGACCCAGGAACGCTAAGGAAGGCACAATGCGGTGCTGGGTGAAGATGCTTCATAGAGGAGAGGAGTCCCTGAAGATGCAGAGCACTGTGGCAGCATCAGAAGCTGACAATGACCAATTGAGAGCGGCCAGCAGAGCCAGTCCTCTTACAGCTGCAGAACTCACGGTGTGCCAGTCAATGGCCATTTGGCTTTTGAAGCAAATTGGGAAAGTGTAAACGCTTGATAAATAGTTGCCTCTTGAGTGAAAATGAAAGCCACTGTTGTGTCATTCTTACGCAATACAGCAGTGGGCCTGGCCTGTTGGACTGTGATGTGTGCCAAAAATGGTTTACGTACAACCGCCAGTGTTGACTCTCTGAGTGGCTGGCCTGAGAAGCAGTCGCAGAGCATGTTCCAAAGTCAGATTCACACCAAAAGAGGGTCATGCTTCGGTGGTCTGCTGCCGATCTGATGCAGGTTTCTGCATCCCAGCACTGTCAGTACATCTGACGAGTGTGCTCGCAGACTATTGAGATGCCGAGACTGACACCACCTGCAGCTCACAGTGTCCACAGGAAGGGCCAGGTCTTCTTCATGACAGCACCCAGGAGGCTGCACCGTGCACAACCAGTACTTCAGAAGGAAAGGAAATGAGCTATGAGGAAAAGCCTCTTCTACCATATTCACCTGACTTCTCACCAAGCAACTTCCACTCAAGTATCTCAACAAATATTTGTAAGATAAATACTTTATAGCCAGCAGGATGCAGAAAACACTTCCCAACAGTTCTTCAAACCTTTGAAGTATGGATTAAAATTGTTTTAAATTACATTTTCTATTTATGTTATGTGTGTGGGAGTGACTTGTGTGGTCCTAAACCAAAAGTTTTATTATAAAATGTCAGGAAACATCATTATATCTAGAACCAATTTGGCCTTACAGAATAAATACAAGAAGTTCTGCCAAATCTGTAGGTAGATGTTTTGCCTTTGAGCACTGATGACACCAGACCTATAATATATTCTATTTTACATTAATTCCTTTATTTGTTTATATGTCCACTTGTATTTATCCATGAGGACAGTAGTTGCTCCTTGCATGAATGCTAATTTTCTGGGGAGCCCATCCCCTGAAGCAATGGGGACTTAAATTTGAACCATCTTGTGGAACCAAACTGATAAAATGATAGAGATACCACACCTTGACTAAGCCTGCTTAATAGTATGTCTCTTTCTCCTTGAGTCCCATCTTTAAGTTAAATCCTAAGCCTCTGTCTCATTATTCTCAGATGGACTTCAGGGCTTTCTCCTCAAAACCCAGTTCTACTGTGTTCTCTAAGTATTTGGGCTACTTTAACAATTTAAATTTGTACTTATAATCCACATTGTATCTTACATAATATAAAAACACAGTATGTGTAGGTAGCTTAAATACATTGTGTTAGTTACTTTCCTGTTGCTTTAGTAAAAGCCACTGGCAATTAGGGTCTTAGGAGAAGAAGGGTTTGCTCAGTTTGAAACTGCAGACCGTCATGGCAGGGAAGTGTGGAGCAGTAGGAGCTACAGGAAGAGTGAGAACTCACTCTAGAGACTCACAATTCCCCTCCAGTCGTGTCTGTCTCTGTGAGTTAAGTCTAGCTCCCACAAAGGAGCCATAAATGCTGCCTTGATGAACATAGGAATCACCTTTTCCACGACCAGAGATTGTCATTTATAAAAACACTTTACAGTTGGGTTTGGCTCCCTGGAAAGTGGGTTCATTACAAAAGTAGCTAGGTAGCTCCCAAAAGGGTGTGTGCTCAGGGCCTGTGTGTGCTTTGAAATCATCCCCAAGGTCCTTGTGAATTTTGTGAGGTTGTAAAAAGGTGGAAACTCAGCTGAGTATGTTTAAGAACTGGGACCTTGGCGCTAATCACCACCACAGGAATACGGCGGCTATATCAACAAGGGAAAGAGATTAGAGCACCAAGACAACTCCTGCTTCTTTCCTCTAATGTTCTGTATTGTCTCAGAGACTGCCGGCCAGAAGGCATGGCCGGATGCGAACTGTTGAAGCTCAGAAGTGTGAACTAAGTAAACCACGATCCTTCGGAACTGTGTGCTAAGGCAAAACTTTGCTCACCAAGTTCTCCAGGCTCCGGTATTCTACTGCAGAAAACAGC
This sequence comes from Mus musculus, assembly GCF_000001635.26. Classification (NCBI taxonomy): domain Eukaryota; kingdom Metazoa; phylum Chordata; class Mammalia; order Rodentia; family Muridae; genus Mus; species Mus musculus. Next base: position 146,250,795 of record NC_000071.6, read on the forward strand.
AGAGTAATACTGTCTGGTGATGCCGGATACTAGCCTTGCAGCATGCTCCCTGATAGGCAGTATTTGGCCACGCCTTCTTGCTTTAGTGTCAGGTCTATAATTGAAGATAACATTCCTAACATGGCTGATCTGTACTGACTGACTGTTGCGTGTGACTAAGCCTCAGCAAGTCTTGCTCTAGACTGCAGTGCTTCAAGGCCCTCTTCAGTCTTTACTAATAGTAGTCTCAGAATTGCCCCTGTTCTTTCCATTTTTTCTTGAATATTGTTGGTGCTTTGCAAAGTGAGTGGGTAGGATTATTAGTATTAGTAGGAATACTTTCAGGCTAGGAACACAAAACTAGATGAGGGCTTCTCCTCCTTCCCCTCTCTCTTGATTAGACAAGCTCTCACTGTGTCACATATACCAGTCTTAGTTCTGCCACACTCTCTAGTTCTGTTCTTGCATCCCCTCGTCCCCAGCTTGTAGGTTAGTAGGCTTTTTATTTTATTTTTTCAACTTCCTGTTTGAGCTGTAGATTCCCAGCAATGAAAGACTTAAATCTAACAGAAGAATAAAGAAAACAGCAGCCAGGACACACAGAAAACACACAGGGTAGTGGGATAGTGTGTGTGTGGGTGGTTGTATGAAAGTATTAGGTAAGCTTGAGGCCAGCCAGGGCTACCCTGAGAAACTCTGTCTCAAAAAGGGGCGGGGGGGGGGGGAGTATTAGATAGTCTTCGGGAAAACCTTGACATTTGGAGTCTTGTCTGAGTGGCCTTTATTATCTTAATCATGGATTATACTGTGAGAAATGAGGCCAGGACCTTCACATGCTCAGCAGTTTTAATAAAAAGCTTTCCTACTAATACTGATAGATGAAGTCATCTATCAGTCTCTTCATACCAGAATATATACTTTTACTACATTTCCCGATTCAACTCCTTAACCACTGGTACCACAAGGAACCCATCCTGAGATCACCAGAAGCTGTTCTGTAATGCTGGGGGAGGGACTCTGGGCTGTCCTAGGCAAGTGCTTTGCCAGGGAGCTATAGACTTGGCTCTCTTGCTTAATTTTTAAATGATGACCCATCACCAACCAGCTCTGCAAATTTCCTAGTGTTTCTGATGTCTATCTAGGGCACAGTTTATCAGCACTCGTTTCTCCCTTTTTAGGAAGTGGAAGAGTAGCAGGGATCAACAAACTTTCCCTGAGGGAAGCCAGAGAGTAAACATTTAGATTTGATGGGTCACATGCAGTCTCTCTTCTGTGGGATGGGGGGTGAATAGGTGGGTATATTTTAAGCCACTGTTTATAAATATAAAAACCTACATAGCTTGTGGACAGTATATTAATGGGTCATGGACTGAATTTAGCCTGAACACGGGTATACTGCATTAACATTCTCTAGAGCAGCAGTTCTCAACCTTTGAGTGGGGTGGGTTGGGCATCAGACGACCTGTTCACAGGTGGCCTAAGACCATTGGCAAACACAAGTATTTACATTATGATTCAGGTAAGTAGCAAAGTTAGTTATGAAATAATAATGAAAATAATTTTACAGTTGGGGTTCACCACAACATGAGGAATTATGAAGGACTTCAGGATTAAGAAGAGTATCTCACTGGGAATGCCGACAACCCAATAGTTGGCTCAAGCCACAAAGCTGGCATGCTTTAGCAGTCCCAGTCTAGCCCCCAGAAGTGTCCTAGTGAGCTGTGGGTCTTCAGTCAATACCAGAAGCCTGGAAATGCTAGTTCTGAAGTCAATGAAGGCAGTGGCAGCAGCAACAGGGTAAATCAACTCTAAGACAGGGAGGGCCAGGCTTGAGAAAGGCAAATCATCTTTCTTCCGTCATGGTTCTGCTTTGTGTGTGCTAGGGTAGGTCTTTCTGCATCAGTCAAGCAGTCAGGACAGCATACTGATTTGTGGCAAGTTGATGTGAAAACCAACCGTCATATTTCTGCCCCACGATTTGTGATAGCATGAATGGAAATACAGGGGAGATAAAGTCATAGGATATTATAGAAGGGAGGATTCCTTGCTGAGCGTGTTTCCTTCAGTGAGCAACAGAATGTACAGAATGAAAGAGCTTGGGGTTTAGAGGCCTTTAAGCCAGGCTTCGGAGATACCTTATGCTTAAGAGTGTTTACAGTCCTTCCAGAGGGCCCGAATTCAGTTTCCCGAATCCACACAGTCAACTCCCTCAAACCCACCTCCAGGGGATCGGATACCTTTTTTTCTGGTCTGCTGGCACCTGCACTCATGTGGCATATACCCATACATACACATAAAGTAAAAATATAATTTTAGCTTGCGATCAAGTCGATAGAATCCTCATTAGTTGGCTGTGTTCTGTCTCAGAGGAAATGGGTATTAGTTACTGGTCTCTGTGTTGTGAGACTTTTGATCTGATTCCCATGAAGTGATACCAGAACTTTTACAAAGGTCGGATCTTATGTATAAGCAGCTGGAGAGTTTTATAATTAGATAAATTCAAAGAAGGAAGCTGCTAAATTTTAATTGGAAAAGATCATTTTAAATTGGAAAAGATCTGTTCTCAGGAAAGAAGCTTGGGTATTGGGGACTTGGTTAAGCCCTTTAATACCCACCCATTGTGTGACAATGGCAACCTTCTGCCTGAAGTGGAAACTTAAGGGTCTTTGGAAAGTCAGTTGGAAGGTGTCGCTGGGGCAAACACATGAAGGAACGTTTCACTGAAGCAGACACAGGAGAGAGGATGTTCTGCTAAAGCAAGCACGTGAAAGGACACATGGTGGATTCTCTGCTAGCAACATGCATGAATTGGTCCACTTTACACTGCATTTGTCAGGACTCTATAGAGGAAAACACGCACCAAAACTTCTGGTGATGTGCTGCAGTTTCTTGTAACTTATATGGACTCAGGGTGATTGGCAGAGTGATGTTAGCTGAGGCAAGACCTGTGGAGGACATGTGATGTTTGGAGGGTATAAATAGGACTTGACAGACAGTGGCGGAGGCTGAGCTAGACTTGCTTATAGAGCTCGCTGTGCAGCGTTTGTGGATCTTGCATCTTTGCTGATCTTTGCGTCCCTAAGAGAGGCACAGCTGAGAACTTCTGGCATTCCTCCTGGTCCCTCCTGCTGACTTTTGCCTAGGCTGCTGACTCGTGCTGCTATCCAACTCTACTGCTCTGCACTGCTGGTATATCCATGAAGTGTTTGTGAATGGATTGAGCTGCCACTGCTAACCTGTGAAATGAACTGCCAATTTCCAGACAACATATTTTGCTCCAAAGAACCATTGTAAACAGGTCAACTTCTCCTGTGTCTTTTCTTTCCCACTATCTCGGGTGGGTGGTAGGCTAAAAGGGAAGTTAAATCATTTAAGAGCCATCACTAAAAATCGGTTTTGAAGAACTTAAAGTTACATTTGCTTCAGATGGTCAGTGAATCTTTGCCATTATCTCTGGGTTACAAGTATGGGGTGTATACCTCCTCAGGTTGCCCTGTGTCTTCTCTGAGCCAAGGTAGGAAAGTGCAGAGTGAGGGTCCCTTATTCCATTTTCTGACATTGTCACCTGATGGCTCACCAGCGTAGAAACCAGGAGAATGGATCTGCTCCAGGGCTTGCTGAAAACATGGAGACTGCTTGAGGGAAACCTCAGGATAGAGGTGTCCTGAGGAACTGCTCATTTCCCCAAGAGAGAGCTCATCAAAGAACATAGTCAGAACATACATGCAGCCTTCAGGAGAGGGTAAAGCTAGGGTAATGTGTGCAAATGGGGGTGTGTGTGCTATAAAGCCTATCATCTCAGTACTTCGGAGTCTAGGACAGGAGGACTGAGTAAGTTATAGTACAGCATGAAAAACATTAAGGCCTGTCCCACAAACAGAAGCAAAAGTGTTGGGTTTGGGGTCTCCACGATAACGGGGATGTAGAGGCAGGGATGCAGAGCTCTGAGATCCTGCGTCCGTCCCTCCTCCCCCTTCCATTGTCTTCCTGTGAACTTTTGCTTCCAGAACTCTGAACAGGTGTTTGGATTTAGTCTTAACAAATCTGCAGTCATCTGTAGATCTTTTTCCCTCAGGACAAAGTTGCAGAGAAGAAGCTGCAACTACAACTACTGACTTGATGAGAACTTCAGTGGTGTGGAGAGGTTGCAGTAAGTTATCTTAGGCTACCTTTAGCCTTTGCCCCAGCCATTTATTGCCCACCTCTGTCTATAACCTCACAGATCCCTAGCTCCTACCAACCTAAGAATGTCTTCAGACAGCATCAGGGCTCTATAGCATAGATTCCCCAACTTTGCAGTGAGCTGCCTCCCTGATGTTTCCACCAATGTATTTTAAAAGTGTCTTGATTTATGATTTAATTTATTTTGCTATGTAAAACTTCATGGAACTGATTTGGAGTTGGTAACATGAGTCTGTGTTCCCAGGACACAGTCACTTGTGTTTGGCTCCAGAGTAAACGGCCTCTTACCCTCTTTGAGATGAGAGTTATGCATTTACTTCTATGCTCCCTTTGATTTCAGAAAATCAGACTGATTTTAAATAAAGACATATCCATAAACAATGTCCAAATTAGGTATGGTCTACTTATTAAATAAGGGTGACCTTGGGGATTTTAAAGTAGTGGTTTGCTTTGTACTGTAGATGCTCCTTCCATAGTGAAATTATTTAATTTATAATGTCACAAAATATGAAAGACCATTACTCTGAGAAGTTCTTGAGGGTGGTGAAATGAGGAATTGTGGGTAGTTTTCCCTCTACATCTTTTTAGTTGATCCACAATACTGTTGGTCCTGTTACCTTCCCAAGTGTTTCTGTCAAGCAGCTGCCTGCTCTGTTTATGATGAACATGGTGTAGGTATGTGGCTGTTAGACTAATAGGACCATCAGTGGCTTACTCTGATTCTTCCCAAAGAGGAGGCTCTGTTGGTGGTTTGGGGGGACAGACAGTAGTTTCCAGTCTGGATTTTGCTTGCACGTAGACTGCTTTATTCTTTACTTTAATTACTTAACAGAAAGTAATAAGGAAGCTTATATCTGCTTCAGGAGCTCCTGAACACTATCTGAGGATGTTGTCAACATTGTCCTGAGACCCTCTATAACCTTGTTTTTCCTTGTGTAGCACTGAATTAGAGTATTGCAATTCATAGAGAGGAGTGTGGATTTTGGCCTTCCAAGAGCTGCACATAAAATCTGTAGCTTTCTCAATCTCTTTGATTTCCTACAAAGTCCAAGATTTTTCAGGTTACCTGTGGACTTTTCCTGTGTTGTTTTTTTTTTTTTAAATTGACTTCTTGTATTTGAGTTTTCTATACATGAACTAAGTAATATAGATGTGGCAGCTATGGATTATATATTTCTAAAACATTTTTTAATTCTTTTGGAAAGGAACAGATAAGAAAGTTGGGATCAAGAGAACAAAGCTGTGTGTTGAGTTGTGCTTGCATGCGTAAGGGATAACCCTGGTGTCATTAGAGCTGATGGTGCTCTAGATTCCAACCCAGAGCCTCGGTTCTAGACTACATCTGAGGACAGCCCTCAGTTTTTCATGATCTCACATAGTTTAGAATTAGTCCAGAACTTGTATACATTTTAACTTTTTGTAATATATGTATATACTTTATAGTAAGCAGTAAGCTATTATCTACAAATATTTGATGCATTCATGGCATACCTAACATTTTCTTATTTTTTGTAATGTTTCTAGGCTATATAATTCATTTGCAACTTTTTTTTTTCCCGAGACAGGGTTTCTCTGTGTAGCTCTGGCTGTCTAGGACTCACTCTGTAGACCAAGCTGGCCTTGAACTCAGAAATCTGCCTGCCTCTGCCTCCCAAGTGCTGGGATTAAAGGCGTGCACCACCACTGCCCGGCCATTTGCAACTTCTTCACACACTTGTAAATATTAAGAAAATTGTATAGTAATAGACCTGCATAGCTCAAACTCTGTTTGAGGGTTAGTTGTACTTAGAATGCTATAGTAGCATTTATTTATAATTTGACTGCTTATATTGGATCATTATTGAAACCAGTGATTAAATTTTTTTTAATATCTCATGAACCTTTTACTTTAAAAATGTTTACATAGTGGGACATGGTGGCACATCCCTTTAATCTCAGGTGACAGAGGTAGGTAGGTTTCTGTGAGTTTAAAGCCAGCCTAGTCTATAAGTCAAGCTCAGGCCCACCAAGGTTGCCAAGTGAGATCCCGTCTCAAAGTGAAGTCCAAGACAAGAGTCTCGGCTGAGGGATTGCCCAGATCAGATTGATGTGTGGCCGTGTCTGCAGTAGGCTGTCTTAATTATAATGGCTGTCGGAGGCCTGATCAGGTGCCTGGGTCGTGTGAGAAAGCTAGCCAAGGTCTGGAGACGTGGCTCAGCAGATAAAAGCACTGCTCTTCTTACAGAGGACCTGAGTTCAGTTCCCAGCACTTAGTGGAGCTCCTATAATTCCAATTCCAGGGATATGATGACTTCTTCTGGCCTCCATGGGCACTTGTGTATGTGCACATTCTTACGGACACAGACACATTCATAAAAATCTTTTAACAAGCAACAGCAGCAGTAGCAACAGCTAGCTGGCTGAGCATGAGCCTGCGAGTGAGCCAGCAAGCAAGCAGCAATTCTCCATGGTTTCTGTTCAAATTTGTGCTTGAGTTTCTCATTTTAAATCAAAACATACTATAATCATACTCTGGTAATAGCCTAAGTCACACTCAAGTACCTTCCAGAGTCCTTTTTAGTGATGGGCTGTATCCTGTAAGCTGGAATAAACCTTTTCCTCTCCTTAAGTTGATTCAGGCCATAGAATTTGTCACAGCACCCACGATGAAGCTAGAATAGGATATTAAGGAGGTGAATGAGCAAGTCTTTTGAGTTTAGTATTTCCGTACCTTTCACACTATTTGTCTTTGGAGGGCTCAAGTCAGAGATGTTAATCTTCTTTCTACCTCGGACAGAACAGAATGTATTATATAACATTATCAGTTACCACCATATCCATCTACCCCCCCCACCCCCATATAAATGTTAGTAGACTTCCAAATGTGTTTATTTTTATGTCTTTACTTATTCCAGACTTTGAAAAACCACTCGGGTTTAGTATTAAAGTACAGTTATCCTTAATATCTTTCTCATATGACGAGGCCTGTGGGACTTTTACTATGAAGAATGTTGTAAAATCCTTTATTATAAAGCTGTGTCCCTGTGGGAAATAGCGTCTTAGTTGAATAATTAAGATTTGTTTACCTGAGAATTTGGTATAAATACATTATAAAGGAAAGAATAAAGCAATGTGAGTTTTAATAACTTAAGAGAATGAAGCATTAAGTGACCGTAACTGGCTTTACAAGGGTTGAGTCAGTCAGCTCCTCACTGTACTCCCTTCTGGATTTCCTGCTAGGTTGTGAGCTTGTCTTTGTTTAATAGAAATCATGGAAGTCATCAAAGTAGGATATTCCTCACCTTTGCTGTTTCTTGATCTTCTTCAGGATCCTCAGTAGTCCAGGAAAATAAAGGGTATCAGAGTCCCCAAGCCCTGAGCCACCCCCAGCTAGATGATGAGTCTGAGAAGTCCTTGCTTGGGTCTTCTGTCAGAGTAACCCCTGAATTGTGTCTCTGGTTTATACTTGACCTGTCATAGCACTCGAATCATGTTATGGCAGATTGGTTACTTAAGACATGAAGCTCTGTAAGAGATAGAGCAAGGGTGTGTCTCCAGTTGTGAGCACAGTTCTTGATACATACTACTTAGAAATAAAATAGGTGCTGAGAGAAGGACTCTGGAAGGTACTTGAGTGTGACCTACGCCTTACCAGAGTATGATTAGAGTATGTTTTGATTTAAAATGAGGACAGTTTTATACTTTAGTGACGTATCTGAACTTCTCTGATGCATTGACATCTAAACTGGTTCTAGAAACTGTCTTTTTGTTTGTTTGTTTGTTTGTTTGTTTGTTTCTCTGTGTAGCCCTGGCTGTCCTGGAACTCACTCCGTAGACCAGGCTGACCTCGAACTCAGAAATCCGCCTGTCTCTGCCTCCCAAGTGCTGGGATTAAAAGCATGCGCCACCACAAGAAGCTGTCTTAGTTAAGGTTTCCATGGCTGTGACAAAACACCATGACCAAACAGCAAGTTGGGAAGGAAACAGTTTATTTGGTTTGCACTTCATATTACTGTTCATCATATGAGGAAGTCAGGACAAGAACTCAAACAGGGCAGGAAGCTGGAGGCAGGAGCTGATACAGAGGGGTGCTGCTCACTGGCTTGCTCCCCATGATTTGCTCAGTCTGCTTCCTTACAGAACCCAGGACCACCCATGAGAGGGTCTTATAGAACTCTCCTCCATCAATCATTAATCAAGAACATGCCTTACAGCCTAGTCTTACGGAGGCATTTTCTCAGTTAAGGTTCCCGCCTTTCAGATAACTCTAGTTTGTGTGTCAAGTTGACATAAAACTAGCCAGCACAGAAACCAAACTTTATTTCAGAAGGAAACTTGTCCCTAGGAGTCCAGAGCAGGATGTCTGACTCTGTGTCCTTCACAACTAATTGGAGTCCTGGACAAGGCTGCACATTCTGGTGGTGATACCACCCTCCCTGGGAAACTGCCTTTAGTAATTTTCCTGTCTGACAATGGCATTAAACAGAAGGTTTCATTTTTATGTAGTACTTTATTAAAATGTGTGCAAACATAGAGTAAGCTGTATATTAAAATAACTTTGTTTTTACAGGAAGGACGATAAAGACTACGCTTTAAAACAAATAGAAGGAACTGGAATTTCTATGTCGGCATGCAGAGAGATAGCAGTAAGTGAAGCTCTTGTTGTTACCACATCAGCTGATGTAGGAGTGTCAACTGTATGTCTCTGCTCTATGAATTATATGAATTGAAAGCTGATAAATATTTTTCATTATAAATATTTCCAGAAAATGCATTTAAAAAAAAAAAAAAAGGAGAATTGAGGGTGGCTTGAAGTTCTTGCAGAGTATACATTTATTTGGGATAAATATTACTATATCCTAGAGCTCCTGTTGTCATTTCATTCTTGTTAATGAGTATCAGTTATTATATAAAGTCAACAGTTCTATATGACTGGAATTAGTATCTTTATGTATGCCAGTTTAAAAATGAGATTCTGCTTGATTATTACCATGTTTGTTTGTTTTTTTTTTTTTTTGTATATTTTTTTTGGAAGCACAGCTTTCCATATTGTAACTAGAATCTCCTTACTCCAGAGGAAGTATTCTCATGTTAATACATTGTTAGTAAATATGCATAAACTAAACATTGTGTCCTTGAGATTGACTTGAGTTTTTACTTTTATAAGCTGTGGCTCTGGGCTGTTGAGATGGCTCTATGGGAAAAGGCGCTGCTGCCGAGTGACGGCGCAGCCTGAGCTCAGTCCCTGAGCCGTGCGCTGGAATGAGAAGACCAACCAACGCCCCCTAGTGTCCTCTGACTGTACACACAGTTAAAGAAAAAGTGGTTGGAATGTATGTGTCCTGACGCTGTAATCAGACCTCCATGGGTGTGGGTCACAGCCTCTGCTGTTGTACTGCTTTAGTCCTTGCGTCTGTAAATGTGTAAATGTGGCTTCAATGATCTACAAGCATTAATTTAAATAATCATACTCAGTTACCAGATTCTTGTTAATGTGCCTTCCAAGGACAACCGTTTGTTGACAGGACATTAAAGTAGGAAAAATGAAGATTCACAAATCTGGGTCTCTGTGTTTGAATATTTTTACATTACTGGTAAAAGAGACCCATGAATCTTAACAGTACAAATTAGTGAGTGCAGTGTCATGATAGAGATAGATTGGAAAAGAAAAGAATGCTTGCTTGTTGGGTAGAAGAGTTGGCAAGAGATGGAAGACATGCGGAAGAACTATCTCCATGTCAGCTGTAGGACCCAGCCATTTAGTTCTCTTCAGCAACCCAGTGTAATGACAGTAGTAATGACAGTGTAATGACAGTAGCCCAGATTATTTTGATGCCACACCTGGCACTGGGAAGAATCTACTCAATAAGTCTTGATCCATTAGATTGAGTTTTAAGAATCATACACACACACATACACACACACTCACATACATACATTCATGAATAGTATTTTATTACAGATGGCAATCTACTTTGCACACAATTGTATATTTTAAGAAATACATCTGAGTGTCATGAACATAAAATTTTAAATGAGACATGGGCGCGGGAAATGTGTACGGAAGACGCACTCCCCGGCGCCGCTCGTGGGGGGCCCAAGTCCTTCTGATCGAGGCCCAGCCCGTGGACGGTGTGAGGCTGGTCGCGGCCCCCGGCGCGCCGGGCTCGGCTCTTCCTGGAGTCGGATTGCTTGGGAATGCAGCCCAAAGCGGGTGGTAAACTCCATCTAAGGCTAAATACCGGCACGAGACCGATAGTCAACAAGTACCTAAGGGAAAGTTGAAAAGAACTTTGAAGAGAGTTCAAGAGGGCGTGAAACCGTTAAGAGGTAAACTGGTGGGGTCCGCGCAGTCCGCCCGGAGGATTCAACCCGGCGGCGCGCGTCCGCCATGCCGGTGGTCCCGGCGGATCTTTCCCGCACCCTGTTCCAAAAAAAAAAAAAAAGAAAAAAGAAAAAGAAATTTATATTAGTAAACACAGAAATTGACTTGGGACTATTTAATTTTATCTTATTGCTTATCCAGAGTCCAAAGGTTGTGGGCAAATGCTAATAACTTTTAATTCTATTCGTTTAATAAAACTAAAAACTAGAGGTTTCTATATGGCTTTTTAAATAACATTCTCAGTTTTGGTTAATCTTTCCCCCTATGTCCTGCCACTGTGGATGGCAGGAGATGTTAGTGCAGACCAGCCAAAAGGGCTTTTTCCAAAAATATACAGATGCCACATCACTATGGAGCACAAAGGGGCCCCCAAGTGACTACCAACCCTTGGGGCACCTCAGCAAGCCAGCAAGAGACCTAGAAATGGCAGATACTCTACAAGCTCCAGGCACCAAACAAGCCTTTGCCTAGCCAGTGCCTACCTGCAGAAGGATAGAGGACTTGGTTTTTTGTTTTTTTTACCAAAAGTAATTTAATTTATAATGTCTCCCCAATAATAAAGAAAATGGGGTTTAAAATTAACAAAACATTTTCAGGATCTGTGTGGTCAAAACTACAAATTTCTGATGGATGAAAGCAGACCTAAATGGTTAGAATTCCATACTATGTTCATGGATTGGAAGACACATAATAGTTAATATGTCAGGTCTCCCTAAATGGATCTACAAATACTATACAGTTTCCATCAGAATTCTAGCAGGGGTTTCATAGAGAAAGATGATTCTAACATTTGTGTGGAAAGACAAGGGAGTCAGAAAAGTGAAAATAAAGTTGAAAAAGCATGTAAATAGAGCAATGCTGGCTCGTTGTGAAGTGGCTAGGAAGCTGGAGTAATCATATCTGAGTTTGGAGAAGAGTTAAACCCATAGCTAGATGTCCAGGATAGAGCCACAGAAACGCAACCACCTATAAATACGATTGTTGGCAAATATACAAGTAATTTGATGAACAAGGATACGACTTTCATGAAGGACACTGAAACTATTGGGTAACCAAATTCAAAAGTTAAAATAATAAAAGATCCTTTGCCATAAACCTCACAAGGACAGAGGCACTTTAAACTAACCTTGACTCACAGGGCAGAGGCAAGTGTCCCCATAAGTGACCTTCATACTGATGTGGCTCTGAGAGAACAAGACAGGTGAAATGGACTTGGAACAGTGGAGGGATGTGGGGGAGACCAAAGCAGATCTCCCGCCAGTTCATCATGGGCAGTCAGCAAGTGGATCCAAAGCAGATCTCCCGCCAGTTCATCATGGGCAGTCAGCAAGTGGATCCTGTGGGGTTTGGAGAATCATCGGACAGAGCAGTGAAGTATCTGGATCCTTTGTTTCCCAGGTTGTGTTCAGCCACTCAGCCAGGGCTGGCTTCTCCGCTTCCATTTCCATGTGAGATGGTTTCGGTTAACTAGCCTTCACTCTCTTGACTCCTGAGATAAGATTGTTCGACACCAGGGATGGTTCATCAAATTCTATTCTATATGCACAGGTCAGTGTTAAAATGGAATTCACTAGACCTTGCTTTGTGATGTTAGAGGTCAGGCTGCTTACGACTGTTGGTGGGATCAAAGGGACTGGAGGGCGAGGGGAGCTTTAGAGCGGATAATGGTTTGGGTCTTCTTTCGCCTTGGTTTTGGTTCCAAGGGAACCAAATGTGAAATTTCATTGGCTTCAACCTTTGTGGTTCTTGTATTATCATGCCCATGGCATGAGCACAGTCAGTCAGAGGACCGCTTGTAGGAATGGTTTCTCTCCTTCTCTGTGAGACCCAGGGATCGAATTCAGGTTGGCAATAAGTGCCTTTAACCTACTGAACTATCTCTCGTGGCCATGCATTTATTATTTTTTATTACTTTTTAAAAATACACTTGCAATTAAATAAAAACAGTACATTAAAATTAACCAGATCTAAAGTCTATACAACTTAATGAACTTAAAATGGCTGCAAAATGCTTTTGTAGATTGATTGGATTTTGGATAAAGGGTGCTTGCCTTTATAGATAGCTCAGTAACTAGAAATGCATTTACACACAAAGAAATAGCAAAGACCTACCTGTCATGGTATTCTACATTTTAACTTGGACAGGGATTTTTAGTTCAATGTAGTACATTTACAACCTTTTCCTTTTATGGCTGTTTTCTCTGTTGGGCAAAGAAATCTTCATCAGTGCACAGGTTCAGGAACTGTGTAAGTGTAGGTCTGTTTCTAGACTGTATCTGCACCACCGACGTTATCTAGTCTGCCACTAATACCAGATTTACAGACTCAGTGTCATGCAGGGTGAAGCTATTAGCGTTACCTCTTGTTGAGAGTATTTGGGCTATTTAAGGTCCTTTGTGGTGTTATGTGGGGTGGGTTGGTTGGTTAGTTGGTTGGTTAGCTAGTCAAGTTTAATTTCTAAAGAGTGCCGTCTAGAATTATGACAGATCAGTAAATCATAAATTGATTGAGAAAATTGATATCAATATTGTGACTTTGAAGTTAATGGAAAGGCATACTTTTTATTTTATAAGATTTTTTTCAATATCTTATTTTTACAGACATTAGTGTAAAGACTGCATTATCTCTGTTAGTTTTATCTTTTATGAATGAATTTTAAAAACATGAAACATGTTTTTCATATTGAAATGGAATTATTTTAAACTTCAGCTTTCAAGGATTTTTTTCTGCTATATTCTAAAATAGAATTACTTTTTTTCATTATGTTTACATGATATATTGCTATATTGCATATCCTGAGCCCTTTCTCAGTTCCAAGGTAGTTTTGGTGGTTCCTCCAGGCTTCCTAGTGGGGCAGCTGTGTTTTCTTCCATCTTTTTTTTTTCTTACTCATTTTTATTTTTATTTTTATTTTTTTATTATTAGGTATTTTCCTCGTTTACATTTTCAATGCTATCCCAAAGGTCCCCCATACCCACCCCCCCAATCCCCTACCCACCCACTCCCCCTTTTTGGCCCTGGCGTTCCCCTGTACTAACTCTAGCTGCATATGTTTTCTTCCATCTTGGTGCTTTGTTTTCCCTTTCCCGTCCTGAAGCACAGGCGAGGCTAACGCAGCATTGGGTGAGGGACGAGGAGGTGGCTTACATTTTCTGTGATGTTAGCTCTGGACTTTATGTGGCTGCCATTGGTTAGCCTCGAAAGTTTAAAGTTCCTCTTAAATCAAGTTTTCAGAAGAATTTCTCATTATCATTCTGTTTCATCGCCTGTTTTCTTCTCTAAGTACATGACCACATTGTTTTCCTTGGCTAAATTGATTGCACTAATTTCCTAGAGATTGCTTACATTGCTGATATAGCCTGTGTTTGCTTTGCTTATACGTTGGTGGGTTCGACTGGCACATACATCATTAAGGATTTTTACACCTCGTTGCTGTCAGGCTATGAATCTGAGATTGCTATAACTTTACTTATACATTAAAACCTTTATTTTTCATCCTGTATTTTCTGATATTAGCACGTAAGTGATATTTTTCCTTAAGCATTTAGTAGAATTCACCCACCAGTGTATTTCCCTAATAGAGTTCTTTAGATAGTAAGCTTTTGTTTGCTATATTTCTTATAACTTGTGCATTTTGGCTAAGTTGTTGAGTTTATTAGTGAACACTGTTGGCCTGTCCCCTGCCGCTTCTCCCCAGTGCTGCTCCCCTGCTGCTGTGGACTCCAGCTGGAGTTAGCTTCCTCCCCTCCTCCTCTCGCCTCTTCGCCTCTTCTCACAGACTTTGCTTAAGGCTTTGCTTAGGACTGTGTTAGAGGAGGTGCACACTGAAGTACTTATTGGTGAAGTGGTATGGTATCTGGAATTTGATTCAAAATAAGTCAAGAGATAGAGAGAGGAATGAACTTGAATGCACATACAGTACAATGACTGAGTGACAGGGTGAACGCAGGGAGACTATGGAGCAAAAGTATGGAAGGAAAGGATTCCATCTTTGCTCGCCCTGACTCCCGCTTTCCCTTAACCTTTCAGTACCTCTCTGACACCTCTTGTTATCACCTTGCACACACTCAGTTTGGTCCTTTAATAATATTTATTACAAATAAAAATCTTAGGATTCCTGTTGATTATTGTGATCTATTGCCACCCCTATGCAGGATAGACTGTGACACACAACAGCATGGCCTAGATTTTGTGCAGTCATTCTTCAGGAAGCATTTATAAAAGGGGAGGAGAGAACATTGGTGGTGGTGTGTGTGTGTGGGGGGGGGGGGGGTGTCTTCAAATCCAGGACATCACAACGCTCTCATTTTGCTGTTTGTCACATTCCTCTCCAAAATTTCCTGTGGACTGGAATCCCTTTAGTTTAGAGTTCTGGCCAACTGTGCAGTGGATATCAGCTGCCCACAGTATTCCAGAGAGCATCTGAGAGATGATGTAGGTCCATGGCTGGTCTGTTTTCACAACACGTCTCCAACTTCAGCATCTGTTTTCATCTCTTTCTAAGAGATTGGAAAAGATTGAAGTTGAAGAAAGATTCTTCAGTTTAGTTATTTTTTGGAAATAATTTTGCCATAATTAAGGTTCAGTTTAACTATCACCATACTTAAGGTATACATTAAGAACTTGTTTTTGCTTTTAGGAATTGTTAATATTAGAATACAGTGTCAGAGTTGGGAAGATGGTTTAGCTGTAAAATACTTACCTCCCAGTCATGAAGACTTTTGTTTAGCTCTTAGGATCCAAGTAGAAATGGCTGCTGGTGTAGTAGCTGGGCAAGCTTGGAAAGACAAGAGGCTCCCTGGGGCTTGTCAGCTGTCCAGCCTAGCGTAGTGAGCAGCAAGCCAGTCTCAAAAGGAGGTGAGGGCTTGGCGCATGCCTTTAATCCCAGCACTCAGGAGGCAGAGGCAGGCGAATTTCTGAGTTCAAGGCCAGCCTGGTCTACAAAGTGAGTTCCAGGACAGCCAGGGCTACACAGAAAAACCCTGTCTCGAAAAACCAAAAAAAAAAAAAAAAAAAAAAAAAGGGGCGGGGGGAGGGGGAGGGAGGTATACCCGAGGATGACCCTACACACACACACACACACACACACACTCCATAAATTTATATTTCTTTAAGAAAACTGTCATTTTGAAATATAAGTAGTTTTCTGCCTGGTTTCTTCATTTCTGAGTGGCATATTGACATTGGCATATGTTTTTAAATATTATTATTTTTTGTACAAGTTTAAATTAAGTATGACAATTGTGGTAAATTAGGTTTATGGTGAATAATATATTTGAAGTAGATGTATATTCATAAAAATTTAAAAATTTCTCCCATTGGTAAAATTGGAAAAACAAGTGGTTTCTGTGAATAAAGTTGGTATGGTTGCGTTTATATCTGTTGTTTTGTGACGATTAACCAGTTCTTTAAAAATGAAAAGAAAGTTCTATTAAAGCCCAGTTTAATTCCTGGGATGCATCTGTCCCCAGTGACCAGCTCTGGCAATACAAGCGTGCACTGCTACATCTGTCTTAATAAATGTGGTTTTAGTGATGAGGTTTTTAACTGAGAATGGCTTTATCAGAATGTAAATCTGTCGTGGACTGAGGAATGTCTCAGTATACAGTGGAATTCTCTTACCTATAAAAAAGGAAAAAACCAAAACCAAAACCCCACTACATGCTGCAACGTGAGTGGACCTTGAAGATAGTACTGAGTGAGCGAGCCAGACATAAAAGGATAACTGTGAGGCTGGGTAGATAAAGAGCTTTCAAGGTCCCGTTTGATCCCTAGAACCTACAAAAAAGCTAGGCATGGTTGGACATGCTGATGCTTATAATCCCAGTACAGAGGAGGTAGGAGTGGTGATTCCTGGGGCTCAACAGCCAGCCTGGCCTATGTGGTAAATTCCAGGCCAATGAGAGATCCTGTCTCAGGAACGGAGAGAGGGAGGGAGGGGAGGAGAGGAGAGGGCAGGGGAGGGGAGGGGAGGGCTCAGTGGTTAAGTACTTGGCTGCTCCTCTAGAGGACCTGAGTTTGATCACCAGCACCCAGAACCAGTGATTTATAATTCCAGCTCTAGAGGATCTGGCTCCCGCTTCTCATACATGTAGCAGATGCACATGCGTACACATAAAACTCAATCAGTCACATGGGTGGCACCACAGGAGTTGTCCTTCTCCTACCAGCGCCTCAGTACTGGGATTACATGTACATGCCTGCCTGTCAACACACATGAGGAGGATGAGGTGTTATGAGAACTCTCCAATGCTAGGTGTCTACCACAGAACATCTTAGGGGTAGGTAGAAGATTTACCTAGAGCTAGGTCAGAAAACGATAGCATTTTCTATTTGAAATGTTGAAAAAAATTGAAATAATAGTGGTGGTTCTACAACATTTATATTTAATGCCACCAATTTAGATTTAAAAGTGGCTAAAATTGTAATTTTGATAGAAAGTTAAAACCAAGTCAAGCAGCAAATGACAGATTTACTGTTACCCCCTTTTCAGTGTCTTTTTCCCTGCCGGTTTTTCTGTCATGAAGCACCTGTGTAGCAATCACACTGCATGGTGTTTATTGAATGCTTAATATCAGCAAGCACTGCCTTGCATTGCCTTTACGTTGTAGCTGGTCTGGGTGGCTGGGTAACGTCCGAGATGGAGCCCTGCAGTGTCGCCCGGGCTAGCTGTGGATTCCTGGCATCAAGTAATGCCTGCTTGAGCATTCACAGTCTCAGGCCTTTGTTCACTTCCAAGCAGCCAGGTAGAAATGCCTGCCATGCTGGCAGCAGGCCGTGGCATATCCTTGTATACATGTATGTGCTACCACACCTAATTTGATGTATGTATGTTTGTTTTTTTTTAAGTATTACTTTTGTGTTAAATTTTGAATGGATCTCCTTTGTTTTGTAGTTACTCCGAGAGCTTAAGCACCCAAACGTCATCTCCCTTCTGAAGGTGTTTCTGTCTCATGCTGATCGGAAAGTATGGCTTCTCTTTGACTATGCTGAGCATGACCTCTGGGTAAGGTGGACTGCTGGTAGACAGGCTGCTGTTCTCAGTCAGGCTTGAGAGGGACTAAACAGTTAGCTTCCACTGCACTAGGAGTCACCTTACAGAGTAACAGTCCGTGTACTGCCAACCTGGAGGCTTTTGCTTTGTCCAGTGGGTTGAGTTAACTTACTAAAATGCTAGGCAGTAGAAGTGTTTGAGAGTTTTGATTTTCCAGATATGGGGGCACTTAACTTGCATCTATTTAATGAGACATCTTAGAGACTGACCTCGAGTCTGAACTTGAAACTCACTTGTGTTTTAATTTCATATTTACCTTACACATACAGCCTGAAGGAAATTTCATACAGTGTTTATGTAAAACAAAGTTTCATTGTGTAGAATCATGTTATCTTTCACAAAGTTCTGAAATTTGAAGCATTTTGGGTTTTCAGGCTAGAGAGACTGCCAGTATTTCTTTTTGATCCTGGTGTTTTGACCTTTGTAACAGATGGTAAAGAAGTAAGAGGACTATGAACAACAGTGGAACATTGTTTCCTAATAGAGTTTTCATTTGGAAAGGAGACGGTTTCTGCTATGAGGCTTTAAAAGGACATCCTCTCCTTTGCTCTGTAGTGTGAAGGAATTTAAAATGAAGTAGTACTTCTGGGGTGAGCATGCTATAAGAGGATTGCCAGCTTCTATCACTGTCCCTGCCTTGTGCTGGGATGGTAGGACGCTCTCCTAATCATTCTAAAGCAGCTACAAGCTGGGTAGCTAAGAGTGGGAGACTTAGCAATCGTTTCTTAGTTATTCGCATCTGGTATTTCATGTCATAGATTTCATTTTCCTTGGTGAGAATGCCTTACGATTTGACTTCTGTGCTCTTGCACAGAAAAAAACAATCAGTGCTGATGAGAGCCACACCACAGAATGAGATCAGAGTACATGTAGACTGTAGTATCCCTTGTGCGTTTGTTTTTACGTTTGTCTGCCCTATGACATTTATACATACAGAGCCAAATTGTATGCTTGAAGCTTTCTCAAATGAGGGGTTACAGTTTACTGGTTTAGCCAGTATTGTAAAAGGCTCATACTGCATTGATAAGAACGTAAGTGCATCTTGTCTTAAGTAGACACAGTAAAAGCATCTGCCTCCCTATCACCTGTGTGCATGCACCTGACCTTGATGAAACTCAGTGGGTCTCACACACAGTACAGGGCATGACAGCAGGACATGGACCTGTTATAGTCAGAGTGACTTCCAACAGGCTAGGGAATAATATTTAATTTTACATATAAGCTATGTTACATATAAGTAATTTATAATTCTATCATTTTACTAATTTAACTGAAGGCAAATGAATATTTATAACATTACTTCAAAAACAGGACAGTTCAGTTCCCTAAAACTTACAACTTTTTTTCCTTTTAAGTGGAATATTATATGTGGGTTGGCTCTCATAAGGCAGCAAAAGTTATACTTAAGAGTTGTCTTGAAAATCACTTGCACTGCTGAAATTTATAGCCTGTGTACTGTGTATTTGATTTGTAACCATGCAATATAAAGAATATGCAGGTGAAAAATTCCCACCCTACAAGGAGTTACCTATTTATTTTTAGTTTTTTTTTTTTTTTTTTTTTGGTTTTTCAACAGGATTTCTCTGTGTAGCCCTGGCTGTCCTGGAACTCACTTTGTAGACCAGGCTGGCCTCCAACTCAGAAATCCGCCTGCCTCTGCCTCCCAAGTTCTGGGATTAAAGGCGTGCACCACCACACCCGGCTTAATTTGTCCTTTTTTTTTTTTTTTTTTTTAAAGATTTATTTATTCATCATATGTAAGTACATTGTAGCTGTCTTCAGACACTCCAGAAGAGGGAGTCAGATCTCGTTACGGATGGTTGTGAGCCACCATGTGGTTGCTGGGATTTGAACTCTGGACCTTCGGAAGAGCAGTCGGGTGCTCTTACCCACTGAGCCATCTCACCAGCCCCTATTTTTAGTTTTAAAATACTTGTTTTTAGAAAAATCACTATAATATTTAAAGTTTGACCTGAAGAACTACCTTCAATTATCTTACCTCCTCTCCTTGGTTTTTACTCTGGGAAGCTTGAAGCTTTTAGTTGTTTAATGCACTCTTTGAACCTACGCTTGTTACATTCAGAGAGCTGGTGGATTTTCTTCTTCCTGACAGACTGGATCGTTATCACATTTTACGATAGGCGATACATATTCTAAATTATTAAATAATACTGAGACAAAAGACTGGCAAGAAACGTAAGGTATCTGAATACAGACAAGCGTGCATCAGTGAGTGCGTTTGTCTTCTCACTGCAGACATTTGCTGCGTTTTCCCCTTGGGGAATTCAGCTCCTTGTTCACAGCTCACTAGTTTTCCTTTTCTGAGGCTAGTCTGTAGAACATGAGGTCGAAGGTCAAACGTTAATCAGAATGGGGAGCGGCACATTTCTACTCTCGGTTTGTCTATTGGTTTTTGTTTGGTTTTTTTAACCACAAGAATTGCTTAATCATGAAGGCCTCTGTGTAGCCGTGCTGGAGATGGGTGTGTTGATGTCAGAGGCATAGCTGCCCTGAGGTTTTCCTGGAGTGGAAGGGTGTTCCACAGAAAACAAAGAAGCTCATCGAGAGCCTGAGACATTAGAAGGAAGAAGCCACTTTGTGCACATCTATTTGTGAAGTATTTAATTTATAAAGTTGTACTTTATTCCTTTCTGGTGGTCTAGCCATGTGTACAGAGAAAGCTTTTCAGGGTACCAGGCAGGCTCTTCCCTTATCTGAATTCTTGATGCTTCTAACTGCATCCATACCCAGTTTGGACTGTCTACTTGGTCTCCTTTCTTCAGTTTCTGTCTGTTGGGTGGGTTTCCCTGGAACCTATCCCTGAGTGTTCCTTATAACCTGTGGGTATAAAATTGCTACCACACCTGTGCTGTGTTGGCCCATCAGAATTTTGTTTTCCCCCCTTTTATTGAATCTTATGAGAATGGTTCTGTTCTTGAAAATTTCTGCCAGGTTAAACAGATCTGTAGTACTCCAGATGTAATTAACGTTAATTATATTCTGAAATGAGGAGCACCTTAGTTCCTGCTCCCTCTGCCTTTCATTTTCTGAGATGCCATCACATCCCTTAAAAATGGAGCCTTACTCCCGGTTCTTAGAATGCGCTTCCTGTGCATGTTGCTCATGCTATGCTGTGGTATTGTCACACTGCCTTTTCTGTTAAGATAATATTCAAATTGCCTTTCTCTCTTTGTAAAGCTTCTTACGGTATTTTCTTTCAGCATATAATTAAGTTTCACAGAGCTTCGAAAGCCAACAAGAAGCCAGTTCAGTTACCTCGGGGAATGGTGAAGTCACTGTTGTACCAGATCCTAGATGGGATTCACTATCTTCATGCCAACTGGGTGTTGCACAGGGATTTGGTGAGTGGAGCCACAGCTGGGTTCAACCAGGAAATGTGTTGATAGTGGGCACTTTTCCTGTTGTCTGTAGAAAATTGAGCCACAGGCAAGTAGGCCTGCAGGTCTTGGGGTGGTGTGGTGTGTGGGTGTGCCCCAGTCTCCTGGGTGGACTGTCCTTGTGCCATTGATAGGATACGCCCTGATGTGAGAGTGGCAGTCAGCTAGCTCCTCTATTGCTTCCTTCCCTGTTAGCTTAGACAGTGATATTTACTGGACCTACTTCTGGCTGTTTCCACGGAACGAGATGGCCAGGGCTCCCCGGGAAGCCTTGGGTACCCGCTGTCTCCATTATTCCTTGCAGTGGAGTTGCAGTCTAGCTTTTGAACGGGAGCTGAAAGTCAGATCCTCGTGTGTGCAGCAGGGCTCTGCTCACTGAACTGATCTCCAGCCCTTGTTTGCTAAAAAGAAAAAAAAAAACCTAATACATTATTATTCATTAATCTTCATAGGCTTAAATTACTTGATTGCTTTCTTTTTGCATAAGTAAATTGTGCTTTTTTAGTTCTTTTCTTTGTAAAGGTTTGGTAACTGAAGTCAGCCTCAGAGCAGCACAGGGCAGGAGTTGCATCTCTGACCGCATGTGTACGTAGGAAGCACAGGGCTGCTGTGCTGTGCTTCATTCAGTCTCTGGTCTTAGATGAGTGATTCCAGCCAGCTTCAGCCTTTCTACACCCTGAAGTAGTCCTGTCAAGAACATTGAACAGGGGCCATTTTGTCCTGGCTTTGTCATACCTACAGAGCCTTTAAGACCAGGAACAAAGAGATTCCTTGAGTCCTTTTCCTTATGCAAACTTAATAGAATTGAAACATCGTGCTTATAAACAGAGGGTTTACAGAACAAAAATAAGATTCAGGTTTGTTTTTGGTTTGGTTTGGTTTTTTGTTTTTATGAAGTTGAAGATAATTCCAGACCCCAGAAGTAGTCTATTTAATAAAAATATTTCTGTTTTTCCTGTCTGATTTGTACTACCATCTTTCCTCATACTTGTAAGAGAGTGACAGCCCCAGTGGAGGGAAGGTCGTTATTCTCATAGAACCAGTTACACTAGAAGAGCTCTACATTTTGTTTAGTTTTGCTTTTTTAAATAATTCTCTTCACTTAAAAAAAAATCCTTGTTTATTCAGCAAATTCAGACTGGCTTTCTTAGTAAGTGTTTTAAGTTTTTCACGTGACTATTTACAATAGTATGGACTGAAAACAGTAACTAGAGGTTCAGTTTCCCCTCTCTTTCGGTGAAGCTCTTATGAGATGTGGAAACACTCTGTGACTTGGGCTCTTTCAGAAGGTTCTGGTAGGACCATCTTAAGGAAGGAAGGGTTTAGGAGGCCAGAGCACGTTAACACAAGCAACAAAAAGCCCATTGTCTGTAGACACCGTCCAAACAATAATGACAAATACCAAAAGTTAATGGTGTCATTGCATACTAGCAATGCTGAGCCGCATTAGTGTAGCCTTCTAGAATGAGGCACTGTGATACATCACACTACTGGGCTAGTCATGTATCTGGAATGGTCTTCATTTGGCAGCACCTCCTTTTGTGGCTTCCTTACTTGGAGTGAGATGTCTCTGATGTTCTCTGTTGGATGAGTCAGTGCTGTTTTTAAGCAGCCATCCATCCTGTGTCTTAGCATGGCATGGCCTTCAGATTGGTCCCTCCTCAGGCGCCAACCTCTCAAACCTTGCTGTCTGATGAAAGACTCCATTTTAAAGTGTAAGCCCTTGTTGTCAGCTGAAAGTTACATTTTGGATTTAATTTGAGTTCTATAATTTTTCAAAGTACCTGCATATGATGCTGATTTGTGTGGTAATAAGATATTTAAGATATTTACGTACTCTCAGACTGTTGAGAAGCCACCCAGCTTTTCACTTCACATTCTCAAGCCTTACATGCAGATGAAGCACTTACAGTCTCTGAGGCTTTGGAGAGAGGCTGATAAATGGTGCTGTGATGCCCAAAACACTGTGTAGATTCCGAATGCCAGGATTTTGACCAATTGGTGGGATGTCTGCCTTGCCACAGCAAACCACATGGTAAGGTGGATAACTGATACACACACCCTGAAAACACCCTTTAAATAATAGCCAAGGACTTACTGAACTTTCTGTGAATTAAAGCAGGATTATTAATACTAGAATTACTGGTTTGAACATGTCTGTGATCCCAGCACCCAAAAGGCAGAGGCAGGAGGATCATAATTTTGAAGCTATCCTGGCCATATTTGCTCCCAAAAACAAGAGTAGAAACTCTTTTGCTGGGATGATAGATGTAAATACTGAGCTAATACTCCTGTTTGGTAAGTGAAGATTTATATTGTCAGCATTAATCATCACACAGCCAAGGATGGTAGCTCAGACTTGGTTTTGGTAGGAATTACAGAGTCATTCTTGTGGAGCCCGTGTGGGCAGTGTTTGGGCATTTGCAAGGGTGTGTTTTTGTTAGTTTCTTGTCGTAGTGTTGGGAGTTGAAGCCAGGACCTTGTACATGGCAGAGTGCTCTAATACTAAGCTACATGTCCACTCTGTGTGAGTGTTCCCAGGAAATGGTCGGAAGGAAGGAAGCATGGCTAGGATTTATTTTGTGAAGTAATTAATGAATCTAAACCAACCTTTTCATATTAGAACAGTAAAGTCCCCAGTCACAATGAAGTAGAGAGAAATTCAAACAAAGGTGCCTGAGCTTGTGCCCTGCCTTTTCCTATGCTGGTCTCCCCTCTCTTCTGCACCCCAGTTCTTGGCAGTGAGAATGTTTGTAGTAATTACAATCCTGGCTCTGCTGCTTCTGTCTTTGTTAGGCTTTTTCAGAGCAGCAGAACACATGGGGTGTCGATATAGGGATATGGAGAAAGCAGTTTATTTTAAGGACTTGGTTGATGCATTTTAGAAGCCTCGTTGTTCCAAATCTGCAGGCTATGCTACAAGCCAGGAAGATTTAGAATACAAATTGGACCTGGAAGCCCATCTGCTAGTCCATCCATTCTTGCTCACAGTCAGTCTCTTTCCTAGTAGAGCTTCATTTGATTAAATGAATTCTCACAGCAAGGAGGGATTGGCTTTGCAGCACTGTGGTGCAGTAGCTTGCATGATTAACTGACACAGAGAGATGTGTGTTGGCTTATAGTTTTGGAACTCCAGTTCATGACAGACGGGCCTTCCTGCTTTGGGCCCCTGATTGGGTGTTAGGTAGAAGTGATGGGGAATGAGAGAGAGAGGAAAGGAAGCAGAAGGGGATGAGCTGAGGCCGTGCTCCCTAACCCTTGAAGAGTGAGCTTCTAGTGTGCCATGACAAAGGTTTCACCCGCTGAAGGTTCTACCACCTCCCAGAAGTGGTCCCGAGTCTTTAGTACATAGACCTTTAATTTCACAACGGTAGCAGGAGAGGAGTCTGTTTTCCTCATGTTTGCTGATTTAAATTTTAATCTCATCTAAAAGTATATTCATAGAAACAATTAGAATAATGCTTGACTCACACACCTGGGCACTGTGGCCCAGCCAAGCTGAACTGTTAATCTTCCTAGATAAACGAATTCCCAGAGACATAAGTTCCTTCCATGTTTCTGTCTTGTTACCTGGTAATCTATAATCAGGAGTGTGGGGTCGAGATTTTCCATATCACCGACTGTGAAGAGGAGCTCGTGGGGACTTCTCTTGCAGATATCAGCAAGGATGTTTAACCCTTTGGTATTTCTGGTGGGAATGTCAAGTGATGTAACTAACTGTTGTGGGAACGAGAGGCAGCTACTCACACAGTTAAATATGGAGTTACCACGATGCAGCGATTCCACTTCTGCATATGTGCCCAGAGGAGCTCAAGGAGAGGTCAGGAGGGTCTGAACGCCTTAAAAACTGTGTGTGTGTCTGTGTATATATGTATGTATGTCTGTATCTCTGTGTGAGTCTGTGTATATGTGTGTGTGACTCTGTGTGTGTGTATGAGTATGTCTGTGTACATGTGTGTCTGTCTGTATCGTTGTGTGTGTGTGTGTGTGTGTGTGTGTGGTCTCTGTCTCTCTTTTGTCTCTCTGTGAAGGTACTCATAAAGGCTAGAGCTCAGCGTCTGTGTGTTCTGAGTTTGCAGCTGCTCACAGAGGCCAAAGCTCAGCCTCAGCTCTTCGTCAGGCCAGCCTCCACTTTGTGGACTAGCCCAGGGATCTGTCTGCGTCTACCTCGGAGCTGGAATTACTATACTAGTACATACCACCACCATACTTAACTTTTCATGTGGCTTCTGGATTTGAACTCATGTCCTTAGGACTAAGCTGTTTCCTCAACACTGAAAATTCTTATCTTTAGAACCATTATCCACAGTAGCAAAAAGGTAGCAGCAATATGAATGTGCATCGATGAATGTGCACATAAGAACAGTGTACCAGTACATACAGTGACTATTCCTCAGCCTTAAAGTGGACGAGAATTCTGATGTGTGTGTAATACTGGTGAGCCTTGAGGACCTTTGACAGATGGGATTAACAGGCGTATAGCAAACGTTTTCTTTAAACAGCTCTTTGGAAGAAAGAAGCTTTGTAATTGTTAGGTATAGTCTTTACTTGGAATTTTTTCCATATGACCTGTGGAAGTACATTAAGTAATTTAGATGAGTGCTCCCATTTTTGTAACAAAGTAGATTATCATCGATGTTTCTGAAAACAAGACCCGTGAGTGTGGGTTTCATGATGCTTCTTCTTGCTATTAGACACAAGAATTTGCTGGGACTCAGATTCCCTCCAGTGTAAAATGTCTTACCTACTATGATGTAGCAATGAGCGCCCAGACTTTTTTCTTCTGAGTTTTAGGCCTTTCTTACTACAAAAGAGAAATATAGTATTTATAGGCAAAACACCATAAAATAGTTTTTTTCTGAAGACGATTTAAAATTTTTCTGAATTACTCTGTTGGAAAGCCTATAAAAATATTCTCAGTTGTGCTATTAAAAAGGATTTCAAACAACAAAAACCACCCCAGGCATGGTGGAGTATGCCTTTAATCCCAGCACTCAGGAGGTAGAGACAAGTGGTGAGTTTGAGGTGAGCCTGGTCTACAAAGGGAGTCCAGGATAGCCCAGGCTATTATACAGAGAAACTCTGTCTAGAATAATAGCAAAACAAACAAACAAACAAAAAGGATAAAAAATAAACCACCCAGTCTAACTTTAGCAATTGTCAGACATTAGATTGTTATTATGGTCCAGATTTCCAAAAGGAAAGGAACCCTAATCTTGAAAGATTCACTGTAATTTTTAAAGTCTTCTCAGGCTAGGGTAAAGTGCCTGTCTTAAGGTACGAGGGGCTGAGCTCCTTCCCCTAGCACCCAAATAAGAAAGCCAGGAGTGTGGTGCATACCTGTAATCTCAGCCCTAAGGTAGTGGAGGCCATGGGTCAGTAGGTCTCTAGCCTGTTTAGTGAGTTCTGGGTCAATGAGAGATCCTGTCTTAAAAATTAAGGAGGATAGCACTCAAGAAAGGACAGCTGAGGTTGTCCTCTGGCCTGCACATGCACCCCACACAGTGTGCACCTACACCGACATGGGCATGTGCACACAAAGGAGCAACCAAAAGCAATGATAAATTGAGTTTTCTCACACCTGACCTAACATCATTACTGTTCTGAGTCTGTTTTAGATCTCAGTGCCACAGAAATCTTTGATTAGGTCTTTTTCAGTTTGTCTGTGAGAAATAGAGGGCAAAGGTGAGTGTTCCCACAGAAGCAAACTCAGGAAGCAGGCCATATCACACCATCCCTTTAATCTCCTCCTGTCGTTTACTTAATTTACTTTTGTAACTTTTTGTAATGTAAATGTTGTTTGAATCAACAAACAATATTTAATTGTTTTTTAAATTTAATAAACTAAAATGACCTCAAGTACAATTAGCTGCAGAATCAGTGTCTCAGAGTGGACTGCCAAAGGGATGGGACTGCTCTGTGGCCCAGTGTGTACGCTGGGCACAGTTATTGCGGCGTCCCTTTGCCCTGGGTGAACTCATGTGTAACTGGCCAGTGGGTTTTTATGCTGTCAGTGTGTGTGTACTCTGAGGATTTCTAACCTTGTCCTAAAGTAATTGGTATTTTAAGTTCTAAGCTCACAGTTTTGAATTTTCATTCTTTCTAAATTATAGATAAGCTTATAATTTAAGGTAATACCATTTAGTTAGCATGCATAAAATTTAACAAAGGTATAGGGGGATGTGGAAGATTAATTTGTCTTGATTCTGCCTAAATATCTCTTCATAGAAACATAATTTAAAATAAAGCCCTTTATTTTTTCCTCCAGCTTCACAGATGTGCACACCTTCAGGTTGAAAGGTATCTTGGTCTCTGGCCTGCTTGTTAACTCTTGGTGAGGCCTTTTGAGGGATTGCTCTACTATCTGCTTACACATCCCTGCTTGGCTGGTGTTTTCTCCTAAGATAGACACTGTTAGATGACAGTCATCTTTTTTTTTTTTTAAAGATTTATTTATTATTATATGTAAGTACACTGTAGCTGTCTTCAGACACACCAGAAGAGGGAGTCAGATCTTGTTACGGATGGTTGTGAGCCACCATGTGGTTGCTGGGATTTGAACTCTGGACCTTTGGAAGAGCAGTCGGGTGCTCTTACCCACTGAGCCATCTCACCAGCCCCGACAGTCATCTTTTAATTATAAAATACAGTTTACAGCACTTAAGACTTGCCTTTGACCTTTATAAATTGAATGCCAAAAAGAAGAGAAACACAAGACTGAAGAGATGGGTACAAGCCGGGGAGAGAGCCAGGATGTTAAAGGGGAGTTAAGGAAAACAGGAGAAGGATAATTAGGATGGCTTTTCTGTCCCCATAGGAAAAAAATCAAGCCCCAGTTGATTGAAGCTTGAGGTTTGTTTGGATCTTGGTTCACCTCTTAACCTTGTAGCCTTGGGAAGCACTAGCCACTCTCGGAGTTTGTGTTCATTTTATTTGCTGTGGTGCTAAGGGCTTGCACTTGGTAGACACAAGTCCTACCATCGAGCTTTATTCCCCACCCAACAAGCTGTGTTCTCTCTCTCTCTCTCTTTATTAAAGAGTTATTTAGTCACTTAATGTATGAGTACACTGTAGCTGTCCTTAGACACACACCTCTGAAGAGGGCATCAGATTTCGCTATGGATGGTTGTGAGCCACCATGTGGTTGCTAGGAATTGAACTCAGGACCTCTGGAAGAACAGTCAGTGCTCTTAACCACTGAGCCATCTCTCCAGCCAGCTGTATTTTTTTTTTTATCTGTAAAATGAGTCAGGCATGCTGGAGTGCGCACACACACCCACACACACACACACACACACACACACACACACACGCACGCACACACACACACACACACACACGCACACACAGACACTCAGACATGATGGTGAAGGTTCACAGGGAGCACGAGGACCTGGAGATGTGCTGTATGTGCAGTAACGAGAGGCAGTGTTCACAGCGAGGCATCTCCTGTTGGATGTACTGGCTTAGGAGGTGAGGCACACAGCAAAACAAGCAAGCAAACAGCAACGGAAAGCATTCCAGACTTAAACTGAGGTCATGTTCTTTTTATTAAAATGAGTTGTTAATGTTTTCAAGAGAAAGGTACTGTAGCTTCAGGCAGTTGTGCATTGTCAGTTCTCGTCATTGCCCACTGCACAGTGACGCTTGCTCTGTCTCCATATCTGTTCATAACATAGTTGTACTGGAAGATGCTGCCATGGTGTGAGAGTGTCTTAAGGCAGATTGGACATCTGGTTTCCATGAAGAGTATGCCCCTCAGAATGTCACCACAAAGTTCTGTGTCTTTCAAGGTGACCATAGGACTCTTTGAAAAAATATTTATCACAGATATGGTTCCATCTAGTACTGCTTGGAGGGAGGTCTTAGCTTTAGAACTAAATTCATAGATTCTACTACTGACACACAAGAAAGGAAGAAACTAGTTTTAGTGGAGACTAGGTTATCATCTTAAGATGCTATGAGTAATGAAGTAAAATTACCTATCAAATCTTTTGGAAGCTTTCTTAGTACTGACTAAGCAATAACATCAAAGATTTGACAAGACTAGTCAAAAACATAACTGTTCCCTCTCTCTATATATACATGCACAGCAGATACATCACGCACGTCCGAATCGAATCTGAAACCCTTTAAATGACTCTGCAGATGCACACCAATAGTCCCATTAGCCTGAGGACTCCCCTGAGCCCAGGAGTTCAAGGACAGCCTGGCAGCAGAGTGAGGCCCCTTGTCTTTTAAAAGAAAGTATTGTGAGAAAAACCAAAACAATGGTTAAGTGGGTTTTTAGCCCTAAGACTAGTTTCAGATTTTACACCAGGTAGAGAGTAAACTAGCAAAGAAACTTGTACTGATAGGGACTGAAGAGGTGTGGCTCAGTGGTTTAGAGCACTAACTGCTCTTGGAGATAGCTAGGGTTTGATTCTTAACACCCACATAGTGACTCAACCATCTATAACTCCAATTCCAGGAGGTCCAAGATCCTCTTCTGACTTCTGTGGGTAAAATACTCATTCATATGTATATATATAAACTAAATCTTAATTTTAAAAGTCAATTCTAGAAATTTGACTATGAACACATACCAGGCCAGACCTTGATATCTTTGTCAACTATTTAATTCCTAGCTGTCCTCAAACTCAGGCTCAAAATTTGATCAGTCCAATAAGTTTAGAATAAAAAGAAACTAGCAAACTAGCCAGGCACTTGAGAGTAAAGGCAGGTGGATCTCTTGAGTTCAAGGCTAACTTGGTCTACACAGTGAGTTCCATGACAGCTGGGGCTACATAGTGAGTGAGACCTTGTTTTTCTTTGTGTGTGTGTGTGTGTTTGTTTTGTTTTGTTTTGAAGAATGAAAAGAAGCTTAAGGTGAAGCCAGATTGGTTTTTCCCTTTGCTTGGTGCCAGGCTAGGCCAGTGCTCCCATCTGGTGGCTTTGAGGGTCTGCTGTGTGGGTAGGAAAATATTTTTAAGGAGAGAAGTCTTCCCATTTCATTTAAAATCACAGGAGACTAGTTGTGCTTGTGCTTGTGCCAGATAGAGGCGTGCGTGTTTAGGGTTGTTCAGATAGAGGCGTGCGTGTTTAGGGTTGTTCAGATAGAGGCGTGCGTGTTTAGGGTTGTTCAGATGGAGGCGTGCGTGTTTAGGGTTGTTCAGATAGAGGCGTGCGTGTTAGAGTTGTTCAGATAGAGGCGTGCGTGTTTAGGGTTGTTCAGATAGAGGCGTGCGTGTTTAGGGTTGTTCAGGAACTGTAGTGGAGATTGTGCTTTTGCACAATAGGGACATAATTGTTTAGAGTTGGCCAGGAGCATGCTCTACTTCATCAAACCAAAGAAGTTAATCTGCTTGTATCTTTAGAAAAACTAGTAGGATTTGTTGTGGGTAGAGAATAGTTGTGGTAGTAAAAGTTATAGCTTGAATTGTTTGCATTCAGAATGTTTTTGTTATTTCTGTCAGTGGGAAAAAGAAGGAAAATTTAATTTTATCAGATAGCACCCAGGAATAGTCCCTTGGGGCATGACACAGCAGTTAGAGTTAGAGAGCTCGTGGTCTACTGAAAGAACAGGGGAGGCACTGAGGAGTGGGCATGTGTGTGGTAGAAACTGTCTCACAGGTGTCAGCTGTACCAGTGTGTGTGTGCATATGTGTGTGTGCGTGTGCAAGTGTGGATAGGGAGATCGAGTGCACAAGCTCTCAAGGGAGGCCAATGGCAGGTGTCCTCACCTGTCATTCTCCATCTGTCCTTTGGGGCAGGGTCTCACTGCACCTGAGGCTTGTTCTTGGATAGTTAGGATAGAAGCCAGCCAACCCTAGCCACCCTCCTGTCTCTGCCCTCTTGAGTAGAGTTAAGGTATGTGAGACACGAAGCTTGCTTTGTGGTTGCCAGGCCAGTTGCTAAGCCCCAGCCTTCCTGCTCACAGGCCAGTTCTCTTAACTGCAGAGCTATCTCTCCAGCCATTGCAGGAATTCTAAGAGTTTTTGAGAAAATAATCCATGCTATATAAGGAATCTGAGGACAGTCCAGGACACCTGAGATTCTATTTAAAACCAGTAGCTACCACCTGGTTCTAATCACAGTTTGCATCATTTTGTGTTCCGTTTCTCCTAATTTTCACGTAGTATCTGTGCTACCATAGCAGATCCCAGGAACAGAGGTAACATAATCACATTTGTCTTTTAGAAAGACAACCCTAGCAGTGGTACAGAAGATGGTTTTGATGGGAAGAGATGCAAAATGGGGTTAAGGAAAAGACATGCATCCCGAGGCTTAGCACCATTTCCCTCACAGTCTGCACTCACTGCCCGACTCCACAGAGACCAATCTAATGTTGATTGATCACTGCAGTGCAGGAGAACAACAGTTCTACCCCTCTGGGCAGCATCAGAGCACCACACTCATGGGTCCATTGTCGGGTTACTCTCACTTGTGGCACATCACCAGCTGCCCCTGGTCAAGAATGTGATCCTGATAAAGATCGCAGAATTTTGTTGAACAAAATATGGTGATGACGACCTCGACGATAGGAAGCCCTGACTCAAGAGCTCTGCCTAGCTGTGGTTTAGGAGAGGTCAGGAGGGCCCGTGTAGGCAGTAGACTCGGCCCTGCACCTGCCTCCCAGTTCTTAGAAACTGAGGATCTGTAGTCTCTGGTGTCGTGGCCTGCCGTTTCAGCAGTAGCATCTGCTTTGTGGGCTTTTAGGGGGGAGGGGAGCTTCTTAATTAATTTCAACCTTTGGGAGCTAACTGCTGTAGGAACTGCCTTGGAGCCATTCTAGGCCATGGCTGTAGAAGCTCGTGAACTGGTTGCCACCTTAAACAGCTTTCATAAAAACCTCTACTTTGATTTTTAAAGTTGTTTCATGTTTGCGATGCACCCTGATCCAGCCTCACTTTCTCTTTAGCATCCAGATTGGTACCACTGAAGCTGTGTCAGTTGAAGGGTAGGGGGCGAGGTTGGAGGGAGAAGCAGATGTGGACTTCTTCCCTCTTCCCAGAGGACAGCCCTCAGGTGCTGGAGGATTAAGTGCTGCTTTTAACAGGTCCAGTCGTAGGTAGCAATCTGGTCGGGGTTGTAGAGCTTAAAACTAAAATTCCACTTTGACAAAACTCTCTTAAATGTTATCTTCCCTTTTATTTAAAAATAAAGAAACCTCTGAATTATTGTTAGTATAAAATTACCATCACTGTGCTAACTTGTTAAAAAGACCATACTGGATTTCTTTATGTTAAAAATAGGTGTGTATCTTATGGCTTCCAAAAAAAGAGTACCAGGTGAATATTTGCCTGTAATTAATTTGCTACTTTATATTAAATGAGCTGTGGAGATTAATTTTTTCTTAAACTCTGAGACTGTTTTATATAATTGAAAACATGTCAGACCTGGTGGCTCTTGCCAGAATCCCAGCACTCAGGAGGACATGGCAAGAGTCACCACAAGTGCAAATCCAGCCTGTGTACCTGTCAAGTTCTAGGCCAACCAGAACTACAGAATGAGTAGTAGAAGACGGAGACCAGCAGCAGATCTGGGAATTCAAGGCTGCTGCGGTCTACGTAGTGAGTTCCAGGACAATCAGGCTGTATCATGAGACCCTGTCTCAAGAGAGAGAAAAGGGGGGACATTGGCACTGTAAGTTTCTAATGCTCCACAATAAAGACCTATCGATTAAGGGCCTCAGCTATCTGTGATGAGGCCTGTGTGTGGCTTTGCTTGTATATACATGCAGTTTCTTCTGTGGCTTCCTGTGTTTAATTTTTGAGGAAAAGTATTTTTTAAGTAGATATATGTTATATTAACATATTTGTCTATTTAAAGGAAAACTACTACTGTCTATTGAAAAAAATTTTTTTTGTTTCCACAGAAACCTGCTAATATTTTAGTTATGGGTGAAGGTCCTGAGCGAGGAAGAGTAAAAATTGGTATGTTATATCTATGATAAGTCACAGTTCAGTATAGTTTTGAAATTGCTGTAGGCAGCTATATTACTGTTTTCTGTATCAGTATGTGTGTATATCTGTAGTTCCGAATGTCAAAACATTCTAAAAGTACATAAAAGGGAACACCTTCCCCCTGTCTCAGACAGTCCTTAGAGAACAAACTGCTGTAGTTAGAAAATAAGCACACAGGCAGGCCTCCTCCAACCATCTGCCTTGGTTAAACAGCTCTTGGAGCTGGTGGCTTCTTTCCTCCTCTGAGGCCAGCCTTGTCTCCTCTTAGAAGCACGTGGCCGATTTGATTCTCCCATCAGTCTCTGTAGCCAGGTCAATGAGAAGAAGCACTGCTCTCATTTGTCCAGCTGAGGAGCTGAGCAAGGCCTGAGTCCTTAGTCGCAGTGTGTACAGCTCTCCGTATGCAGGGCTGTCCCTGGCCTTGCCTAAGGGCAACGGCCTTCATGGCAGTGCACCTTGATGCTCTGTGCTGTCCTCTGTGTCAGACTTCTCTAAGGTCACAGTGTGACAGGACAGCAAAATTTACCCTAACTGCTGCTGCTTCCATTGTCGTTTTCCTAAGCAGTGTTTGTTACTTATATTTAGTTTGTTTGGTATAGGGGTAGAAGACATGTAATTAAGTTATAAATTAGTGTAATTAAGATACAGAGTCATAAGAGCACAGAACACAATTAACAGTAGTTTCTCTTGCAATGTTTGACATAAAGTAGAGCACTGGTTCCCAGCCTTCCTGTTGCTGAGACTCTTTTTAACACAGTTCCTCATGTTGTGGGGCCCTCCAACCATGAAATTATTTTTGATACTATTGTGAATTGTAGTGTAAATATTTGTGTTTTCCAATTGTCTTAGGTTCTGTGAAAGGGTTTTTCAACCTCAAAAGGGGTTGCAACCCACAGGTTGAGTGAGAACTGCTGAAGTAGAAGCTCCTGTAGCTATATGCCTGCTCACCAGCCAGTAAAACTTGGCTCTTCTCCACCTCTCCCCCACCCTCCTTTATGAGTCCCCCCAAAGCTCATGGTCCACTTTTAAATAAGCTAAGTGTTTTTTTATGATACAAACTTTGCAGATTCTTAGTTGTGAGAACATGTGATCCATGTTGTAATCTGAACTACAGTCTGCCATTGATGTCTGACCCTGATAATCCTGGGGCCACCAAATGCTTGTGGCCTTACGTGAGCCTCTGAAGGCATCTCTTCCATCTGATGTCACACTGTCAGATTCAAATGTTAGTCCTGGGAATACAGATTGGCCTAGGCCGAGTCACAGAACAGTTTTTTGTATGTCCTTTACCATCTGGTTTAGAAAAATTCTGCATAGCACATTTAAGTTCTCCCTTAGAATTGCACTTTTGTGTAGTAGTACGTGATGGTGGAGTGCTGGGTGGCACCACTTCATCAGCTATTCACATTTCAAAGGAAATATTTGATAATCTGATTTAAGGTTTTTATTTTTTTGCCAAAATTTGTGGGTTTTTTCCTCCATAATTAAGTCAGTTAAAGGTAAATCTACTTCATTAAAAATATGAAGAATATATACTGGAGGTTACAATATGGCTTAGAGGTTAAGAGCACTGGCTGCTCTTCTAGAGGTCCTGAGTTCAATTCCCAGCAACCATGTGGTGGCTCACAACCATCTGTAATGGAACCTTGTGCCCTTTTCTGTGCAGGCATACATGCAGGCAAAACATTGTGTATATAATAAATTAACATAATGTTAGAATTAAATTTTCCAGATGGTCTTGAATCTTGACATCTCCCAGTGGGTGGTAAACGTGGGTCATCCTGTATTTGTGTGCAGTGACTGCGTGTGAAGCCGTACAGAGATGAAGCCTCTAAGACTATGGATTAGCAGTACAAAGTTCGTAACCAAGTAGTTTGATGGCGTGGTACTGGTGCCAAGAACTCTCCAGTGCCATCTTGGAGACCTAGTTTTGTGGGTTTTGTTGTTGTTGTTGCTGTTTTTGGACTTCAGTCTCATGTGAAGAAGCACAGAAGTGAAATAAATCGCCTTTCAACTTAAAAAGTACAACGATTCTTTTAAGTTAGTGAAACTCCGGCCAAGTAAGTGAGGGAATAGTATTCAAGTTCTCTGTAGTCACCCTGATGACCACTGTGAGCAGGCCTGCTGATGCACAGCGGAGAGTACTGAGTACTGAGAGGTGAAGCACAGCTCAGTGTCAGGCTGTGCCTCTGAACCAGGTCTGCCCTGCCCGGGGAGAGCTGAGGAGCTGATCTCCGGTGCTTCTACATTTCAGTCCGTCAAAGTGCGGAACTTTATCCTCCTACCCCGGCCGGCCGGCTCTGCACACGTTCTTGATGACAACACTGGTAAATGAGACTGCATATGCAAAGTAAACTGTTGACTGATGTGGTTTTGTTGTTGTTTTCACAGCTGACATGGGCTTTGCCCGATTATTTAATTCACCTTTGAAGCCTTTAGCAGATTTGGATCCAGTGGTTGTAACATTCTGGTACCGAGCTCCAGAATTACTCCTCGGAGCGCGACATTATACCAAAGCAATTGGTGAGTAGGACTAGTTAAAATTACAGGGCTTTAAAATATTTTTCTGTGAAAGAGACATTTTTGTACATGTTTAAATCAAGAATTAGAAAATTATAAAAACAAAACCCCAGAATTCACTATCCATATATACACATTAGTACCTGATAACATGAAATTGCACGTCTCTTTACAAAAGAGGTTCAGAATGTTTTCAGTTAAAAAAAATTAGTTTTATATGAAAAGAGAAAACTAAAAATTTTCAGTTCTACGACTTTATACAAACGTTCTTTCTGTCACCAAAGAAATGCTAACGTCTAGGCAATATCTCAGAAACTAAAGAGAGAAAACATGTAAACTTGAGCAGTTAAGACTTATTCAAAGTTAGGAGCAAGGCACTCCTGCTTCCTCACGTCCCGTTGTCAGCTGTGTTAGTGACGTCACAGTGCGGGCCGCTCTTTCTCAGGTCCTCTGGTGGCTGCCATTCAGGTTGTCGGTAGCTCACTCACTCACATGGTGCAGCAAATGAAGCTCTCACCCGAAGCCTTTTCTGCAACTTCCCCATGATTGACATCTCTTCTGCCTCACATTAATAAGGTGACCCTTACTGTAATCCTCTCCTTTTATGTTGATGACCTAGAGGCTGGCAGCCGCTTCTCCTGTGACAGGTAACCCCACCCTACCCTTCCAACATTTTCCTTTTTAGTCTTCTAGGCTGTTGTGCTTTCTGCATCCCATGATTGTGTCTTAGTTTTTCCTCCTGTGGCTGTCTTTGGAAGAGCATCTTATTGTCTGTAGCATTTCTGGGAAAGACCTTTATTTACTAGGTGGTTTACAGTTGTGCTCTGATACTTCTTTGCCTTTAGGTAGCAGTGTGGTTAATTCGCTCTCAGATCCATCTTCTCAGGTCACCATGGGTCACGTAAGCTTGTCCCTTTCTGAGAACGAATGCTACTGATTTCTCATTTGCACGTCTTAGAGTGATTTTTACACAGTCATTCAGCCCCTATCTGCTGTCTCTGGACAATTCTTAAGGTATCTGGTTCTTTGATCTCCCCGCGGAGTCTCCCTGTCCTTTCTTGTGGGATGTGCTGCTGAGATGCTGGGCCTCGTGGGGTTTTCCACTGCGCTTTTTCTTTGATGCCTTTCTGACTTCCTTAGGAGCTCCTTTAACCATGACTTTTGCTTTATGCAGAGAAAAGCTTTGCTAATGTCTTGGAAAACAAGGATTCCAGTGCACTTGTCATGCTTGTCTGCATGTCCATCTTGGGGGCTCAATCGTGGACGGACTGAGGGGCACACTGTAGGTGTACAGACATGCTCTTGTTTCATCTTGGTCACCATCCCTGAAAGGATCTACCCTCGGATGGAGAGGTTGCCAGTGAAGCACCTATCTCGTCTGTGAGGTGCCTTCCATGGCCTCTCTGGGTGTCTTGAAGCTCAGACCCACGTTCTTACCATAGTGAGGAAGCTTCTTGCCACGATTCCGGCAGGCCGCCCTTCTTGCTTTGAAAGTCCGAGAGCTGCTGTTAGTAAACACTCTCAGCCTCAATGCCAGCCGTCTCCCTGGCAACCTGAGGAGAGAACCTGTGCTTTCTTCTCTCTCAGCTCTGTTTCCATTTGCGCCATTTCTCATCTGTGTTGTAAGGTCCCTTAATTACTTAGGTGACCCCTAGTTTCTCTATTTGTATTTAAGAATTAAGTTACCAGAGCCACCTGGGAACTCTGTGTTGGATCATGGAATATGCAGATTGCTGATCACACTTTGAAGTTCTCTAACAGTCAGCTGTCATCCCCAGGGAGAGCCAGGTGCCTTAATGGGGCAGTCTGTGTTCTGAGGCCAGTCAGATGTGAGAGTCGCCTGACTTTTGGCCCAGTTGTTCTATATCAAACAGCTGAGAGCATTGGTAGAAAATGGGAAGGGCCAGCTAGATGTTGAAACAATAGTCCTTCCTGGTTTGGCATGTTCGTCCGCAGTGTTGTAGGACAGTGCTGCTCAGGCACCGTGCCATAGACTGCGGCCTTTTATGCATTGTTCCATCTGCCTTCCATGGACCGGAAACGTTTGCAGCATCTGTGTAGAGCTCGTCTTTACAGCAACTCTCTCTCCTTTTCATTCAGACTTTAGTCAGAATCCTGCCTCCTCACAGAGCTTCCTGGAGGAAGGCGTCTGTGCTGATGCCATCTGGGGTAATCTTGCTTCCTCCCCAACATCACAGCCTTGCCTCGTGTGCAGTGCTCCAAGCGATCCAGAGCCCAGCATACTGAACTCGCCTTCCTGCCGCTCCCCACAGCCCGCTAATGCCTAGTCCCCGTTGGCAGGTGAAACTGGACTGTCTAAAGCTAGGCATTCGAATTTATTCAAGACTTTGCTCATATGTCTGCGAAGCCTTTTCCATTCTCCAGATAGGAACGACAGGATGCTTGCTGTCATCCTCTGAGTTAATCTTGAATCCATCCTGGGTTTTCACTTGGCAAAAACTTTATGTTCACTAATGTTCTTATCTGCTTTGAGATTACATTTTATTTCATAGAAAGAAATTATAAGTCAGATATGAAAAATCTCTTGACAGCTTTGTATAAATCTAAAATTATTACAAAATATTAACTTTTTAAAAATCAGGCTCTTCTTCTCCTCTTTCTCTGTGTGTACACTCTTTCTTTCTGTTCCCTTTTCTTGCCACCCATGATGACCCGCCCTGACCTCAGTTCTTGGGGCCAATAAACTTACCTGAGAGCAGCTTCCTAATAAACCTTCCATACTTACATACATACATAATCATATATACGTACATATATACATACATATATACACACATACATGCATACATATATATATACATATATACTGTTTCTGAATATGTGCTGCTACCTAAACACATTTGAATATTTTTTCAAAAATACTCTTAAACAAATTGAAGATGGCTTTCTCAGTTAATACGATTGTTATTTTTTATTATCAAAGAATTTAATATTTCAGAGCATTGTTACTTTTGGTAAGATCTTAGCAGACTGTATAGTTAGTGGAGTGATTATGAAATTAGCCCATGCTCTGAGCACCTGAGACTGTGTTCCTCACTGTCTACAGTCCAGCAGCTTTAATCCTCCATCTGACACGGGAGAGTGCAGGGTTAACTTTGTAATTATCTCTCTCCTTCTACCTCATGAATACATAAACAGGGGGCTAGTGTAATAACTTTAATATGAAGTCAAAATCTGGTCCTTGTTCCTAAGAGTTTAAAATCTGCATGAGAGGACAGCAGGGACACAAGCACAGAATGACGTGGTCAGTTTCTGCTCACTGCTGACAGGTCCCTAGTCCCCAGGAACTGTGCTCACACCTGACAGGCCCCCTGGTTCACAGGAACTGTGTGCTCACTGCTGACAGGTCCCCTAGTCCCCAGGAACTGTGTGCTCACTGCTGACAGGTCCCCTAGTCCCCAGGAACTGTGTGCTCACTGCTGACAGGTCCCCTGGTCCCCAGGAACTGTGTGCTCACTGCTGACAGGTCCCCTGGTCCCCAGGAACTGTGTGCTCACTGCTGACAGGTCCCCTGGTCCCCAGGAACTGTGTGCTCACTGCTGACAGGTCCCCTAGTCTACAGGAACTGTTAACATAGGTACCTTTCTTAGCTGTTGTTTGTATCTGAGAGGTCATGAACTTGACATTTCAGTATTTTTAAATAAGAACAAGATAGTGTAAGAGGAAACCTTCAGCTCTAGTTTGTACCTGGTTCTCATTCCTGACTCTTATGTGAGTAGTCTTTGGGACTGGTAAAGCACTCAGATCCCCCACACCATTTAAAGGTTCCTGCTGAGAAGTCTGTCTAGCATTTGGACTTTGCTGTCTGGCAGCTGATGTGTGAGCAGCCAAGCTGCCCTTGGAGTTAGAGATCAAAGCACCTGGAGCACGTGCATGTGTGTCCCTCCCAGTGCCATTCAGAGGGGTCCGAGCTGGGTCAGCAGATCGGCTTCACTGCAGAGTGCGCGAAGGAAACGGCTGGCTTTGAAAAACTGCACCGGCCCATTCTCCACTGCAAACCCACTTCAGTGCTGTGGCCATTTTATCCATTTGGACTGCACTGGAAGCTGAATTATTAAACCAGAGAAAGAGAATAATGGGCTAGTGAGCATGTATGTTATCTAGGAGACAGAGTCCTGAGTGTCCTGGTTTTCAGTTATGTTTGTTTGGTGTTGGGAGGAAGCTGAAGGAGAGGTTTGAGTTCCCAGAGAACTGTGACTAGAGCTGTCTTGAAAGTCTTCCTGAGTGTGGGATTGAGTGCTGCTCAGCCTCCAGGGGTTCCGTGTGCATCGATTGGCTGGTTCTCTCCAGTGGGGAGTTTGAGGTAAAACAGGGAAAGGACAAACAGAATCAGCACTATGGATTAAACAGTCTTTAACAAATCCTCCTCCTCCCTCCCTCCCTCTGGGTGTCAGGTGACAGATCCATCATCTGACAGCAACACATGGCTGCTGCATGTTGGAGAAGTGGGAAGGAAGCGGCAGGAAAGTAAACAGGGTAGAGCCTCCCATGACTTTTCAAACATGAGCAGAGAAGAGAGACGCCTTCGAGAGAATTAGGAAGTTTTAGGGAATAAAGACCTAACTATCTGACTAGAATTTGTGATTGGTGAGGGTGAAAGGTAGAAATTTGTTGCACACAAGAGACAGATGGAAGTTGTAAGTTTGAAGTGACTAGGGTTGGGTCAGTCAACCACTGTTCTTTTCCTTCAAGAGTGACACCTGCCATGCTGGCATGGAGAAACTACTCCATTCTTCAGGGTTTTCAGTAACTAGCTAGATGAATCATTGTAGTATCTTTTGAGTATATTGTAAGTTGAGTTTTTAAAATGCAAATGATCCATTACCCATTTTTAATCCTTAGCTTGCCTAAGTGGTTAAGATGGTCAGAGATTACATTTATATGCAGTAGCTTTCCTGTGTACCCTCTAACACTAAAACAAAATAGCCTAACCTGTTTCTTGATAAAACCTATGTGGTAGTATTGTCTAGTGGGACAGTGCTAGTGCACACCTTTAATCCCAGCACTTGGGAGGCAGAGGCAGGTAGATCTCTGAATTGAGGCTAGCATGGTCTACAGAGTGAATTCCAGGACAGCCAGGGCTACACAGAAAAACCCTGTTTTGAAAAACCAAAAGAAAGAACCTCTTCCCCCAAATGAAAGGATATTATTGATCATCTTAGTTTTCTTAGGTGAAAAAATTATGTGGTTAAAAAAAATTAACCAAGTCTTCAATTTATGAATCTTTATGTAAATACATGAACTTGTCACTCCAAAATGTAAATATGATAATTTACATATACAGTGAGAATTTTATGTATGAAAATATTTAAAAATCATAATTGTGATAAATATATTTCAGTGCTGAAGTTCAGAAATTCTCCTAACACTTTTTTTCTCACTTCCTGCTTGAGCCATAGTTTCTTGGACACCCGAGTAGTCGGCCTCAGCATGAGGATGACTTTTGTAATCTGTCCTTGTGGGTTTGTGTAGGTCATGCAGAAAGCACTTGATGAGCATCTGCTGTTGCACAGCACTGTGTAAGGGAGACAGTACCCGCTGGGTGCCAAACCTAACCTAGTGTGGGGCATGCTCAGCTTCACGCTCTGAGTAGGCGGGTCTTGCCTCTGTTAATAGTTCTGTTGAATACAAACTTGGTATGAATGAAAGTGAACAGATGTCTTGTGAATGAAAGGAATTTACTTTGCAGTTTGTCTACTGTAAATAATTGTTACTAATTTATAGCCTCTATACCCATTTTGAAGATTTTTTTGTTACTTCCTGTGTTCCATTAGCTTTGTAAAAGTGATGACGCTGCCTTAGCATGAAGAGATGAAATAGAATACATGTCTTTCTTGTTAGCTTTAGGACGGAAGATAGTTAATAGGCTTGAAAATTAACAGGTAAATAAACAAAATAAAATTATTATATCATGAAAACTGTTCCTGTATTCTGGCAAGTGCCCAATTTCAAGGGTTCTATGGATTTTATGTTTGTTTGGTTTGGTCTCATTTGTTTGTGGCCCC
Organism: Mus musculus; assembly: GCF_000001635.26. Taxonomy (NCBI): domain Eukaryota; kingdom Metazoa; phylum Chordata; class Mammalia; order Rodentia; family Muridae; genus Mus; species Mus musculus. Next base: position 146,292,263 of record NC_000071.6, read on the forward strand.
CATGTTGTATATGCAGACTGTAGTTATGGTTGTAGTTATGTTTAAGCATTTAAAACTCACCCGATTCAGAAAGTACACAGAGGCTTCTATGACGTCACTGGGCGGATGAGATATCACAGCAATGGCAGTTCGGTGGGTGGGGGTATTTACAGTGGCCTGTGGTATTTAGTGATTTGCTTGCCCAGCGATTACTATTAATGTGCAGGAAACAGAGAAAGAGCACGCCCCATTGAAGTAAAAATGCATTTTCTTTTGGAAAGAAGCACTTTATTTTCCTCCTTTTTCTTTTTCCTTTCCTTTTTCCTTTTTATTTTCTCTTTTCTGTTTTTGTTTTTGTTTTTCTTTTCTTTTTCTTTTAAAGATATTTGGGCTATAGGGTGTATATTTGCAGAACTACTAACGTCAGAACCAATATTTCACTGTCGACAAGAGGACATCAAAACTAGTAATCCTTATCACCATGACCAGCTGGACAGAATATTCAATGTAATGGGATTCCCTGCAGGTACACACTTGCTTTTGTTGTTTGCTCTCAATCACTGTTGTTTGCTCTCTTCTATGGAAAGGTTGTGGCTTTGGCTTATGAAAGCTTGTATACATGATTCTTTGTTTTTATGACTTTGATTTTTTTTCAGAGAATCACAGAAATAGCAAAATTTATAGAATTCAAATATCAACATTAAAGTACTTAGGAGTTTTCTGAATTCAGTGAGGTTTTTGTTTGTTTTCCTTTTGGTTTTCTGTTTTCTTTTGTTGTTTGAAATGATGAGATCTTGCAATAGCTGGGTTAACTTGAGGCCTTTTGTTCCTGCCAGTGTAAACTAAAACAAGCAGTGGAAGGATTTTTTTTTTCTGGCAGCACATGTCATAGCTGCCGCTTGAATGCTGAGGCTGAAGGCTCTGGCTAGGCAGAGAGCTGTTCTGAGCCACATCTTGTGGAGGAACCACACTTCTGCTCCCTCATTTGTCAGCATTTTTTTTTAATGTCTTGCTAAAGCCGCCAGGGTGTGAGTGAAAGTCACAGCCATGGATTTTACAGCAGAGAGAAAATGTATGGGTACTCACCTCTCTGGAGTTGACATCTCTCCTGCTGGATCTCAGGTCCTAGCTGTAGCACAGACCAGTGATTCCCCAGCCTCAGAAACTGCCCATGGGTCAACAATAGTGAAAGTATGGAGAAAGCACCTCAAGATGTTGGCCAGTCAACCACGTGACTGGCAGTGTCCTGTTGGGCCGGCTGCTTAGGTCACCACAGCTTAAGACGGATAGAGCCCCACCTCTCCTTGTAGGATTATGAATTATCAGCAAATTCAGAACAACTACACAGACTTCCCTTCTCCAGAGTGACCCAGTATTTGGGGGAAGACATTACTTGGTTAAGATTGTCATTTACTCATTACATGCTACTGTCCTGAATAAAATACATTGTCAAGGAGCTGGGTGTGGTAGCCACACCATTAATTTCAGCCCTCTTTAGAGGCAGCAATAGGTGGATCTCTGTGAGTTCAAGCCAGCCTGGTCTGTAGAGCAAGTTCCAGGACAGTCAGAATAACATAATAGAGAGACCCTGTCTCAGATAGACAGACAGACAGACAGACAGACGCACGCACGCAGGGAGGCAGGCAGATAGACATTGATTCTTGCCCTCTTAAGCATTTACACTGTTTAGATGTTTTTAAAAGTAGACCTGGTTTGAGTGGCTAAAGGAAATACTCCTTCCTTCTTAGATCCAAGTCACTCACGATTTCTGAGGCATGGGAAGAAGACATGGCAGGGATTGGAAGCAATGAGGACCACAGTCCGGATGATTCTCGGCGTGGGTTTAACAGTTCAGATAGCTCAGTTAATGAGAAGCCAGGAAAGCAAACAGCAGCCAGCGAGCTAGGATCCATAGTAGACACTTGAGTCGTAGACAGGGCCTGGGTTCTGCTTAAGAAAGGTTACTGTGGCCGTGGAACAGAGTGGGCTAACTGAAGTTAGGAAACCAGCAACCTATAACAACCCCACAGTCGTAAAGACATAATAAGAATGGAAAAGAATGGACAAATACATAACCTTTAAAACGAAGTATATAATTGAGGGAAAACTAAATGGTCACCTTAAGGTTTTTTAGCCTGAAACATTGGCAAAGCAGAGAAACTGGAGCAAACAAGTAGTTGAGGAGGAAATACCATTTTAAAGTTGAAGTGTGTACTTAGTTTGCACTGATTGATGTTTGGAGGACAGATGGCCAGTGCTCTCAGCTGCTGGCATATATAGTGCTGTGCACCTAGCAGACCCTTGGTTTCACCACTGGCAGCTTCCGAGAGGCAGCTGAGCTAGCATATGTCCTCAGTACTTGTGCTGCCCCGACTACCTGGAGCAGTTGTTCTTGTCTCCATCCCACACATGGTGTTGAGCAGTACTACTAGGAGTAGCCAAGATAGCAAGCAGTATCCGTGCTGGGTCCCAGCATTTGCCATGATAATGTCAGGAGGAGCTTTAGGGATGTGAAAGAAGAACTGCCTGCCATCCAGAGAAGTATGTCTAGCCAGTCAGGGAAAAGAGCCTAGATTTCTCTCTCAGTTAAAAAGACTGCTTGCTGATAGAACCAAGAAATTTGATGAATGAGAAAAAATAAGTGGGTTTACTAATATATATAGGGCCATTTAATAACAAATATTTATTTGTGATTTTTTTTTCCTTCTAGTGATAGAACAAATACTGGCAAGTTTTATGGAACAGAGTAGCAAGGGTAGGCTGACATGTGATTAGGTGTCGAGCCAGAAGGCCACGGGGTGTAGCCGGAGCTTGAGCACTCCTATGAGAGCCAGTCTTAGAAAGCTCTCAAAGTAATCTTTGTTAGCATTCTTGAGACTAGGAGCCTAGGCAACATAAACATTTATCAATGTATTTCACAGATAAAGATTGGGAAGATATAAAAAAGATGCCCGAACATTCAACATTAATGAAAGATTTCAGAAGAAATACGTAAGTTGGAAAGAAAATGGACCCTTTGTGATTTTACCTTTTCCAGAATAGTCACAAAAAATTAAGTGTTCAGCATGCCCCAGCACTTGTCTGAGGTTACTGAAGAGTTCTTCTTACTTATCAATACTGTTTGATGCTATTGCTCATTTTGTAAGATAATAAACTGACAGAGAGGTGGCTCTTGTTAGCAGCTGAGGAGGGAAAATCATCTCATTTCTTCCCCTATTTACTACTTTCTAGAAGCCAGATATTAGTGGGAAGTGGGAAGCCAAAGAAATAATAAAAAAAAAAATTACAAACCTTGCTTATGGCTACTTGTGCACCTGTTTAAAGTGTGTACAATTGAAAGCAAGGTTTAATTAGAAAAGAGTGAATGCTTCACTTTGCTTAATTAGGTACAAGACCAAGGGTAGGCAGAGTCCAATACTACACAGGGCAAGCTAATGGCAACCTTACTGGTAAGGCTAAGTTGAACCTTTGGCACAAACGTTATTTAAAATAATTCCTGTGGGGAAAATGCCCCCAGGATGCGTTCATAAAGTTGTCTTGAATTTCATCATGAGTACCCACTCAGGAGTGACTGTGGGGCTGGGAATGTGGCTCTGTTAGTAGAGTGCCTGTTAGCATGCATGAAGCCCTGGGTTTGATTCCCCAGCACCTTGAAAAAACCCCTACTGAGGTTGGTAGTGCATGCCTGCAATCCTAACTAGTAGCATTAGATGTTCAAGGTCATGCTCAGCTCTGTAGTGAGTTTAAGATCATCTTGGGATATATGACACCCTGTCTTAAGAGAAAAAAAAAAAGTCAAGTCATTATTATATCTGGGTGTAGTAGTGTGTACCCATAATCCCAGCCCTCTCCATGGAGGCAGGAGAGTCAGAAGTTCAGGGTCATGCTACACAGAGTGGACAGGCCAGCTTAAGCTACATGAAACCTCAGAAAACAAACATCCAAAGACTAAGATGGATATCGAATGAAGAATAAAATTGGCTTAATGCTGCTATTTTATGCTGCTCAGAGCATAGTTGATGTGTAGCTATGATCAGAACAGTGTGTGGGTAGCTATCAGCCAATGTAAATGTCAGCTCTAATCTAATGTGGATGTTTCCTGGCGTTTCTCTTTCAGGTATACCAATTGCAGCCTTATCAAGTATATGGAAAAGCATAAAGTTAAACCCGATAGTAAAGCATTCCACTTGGTGAGTAAGCCTGAGACAGCAGCTTGCTTGGAACCCTTGCATCTCAGAGGAATTCCTAAAAGTTACAGAAAGTACCAACAGAAAGCCTTCCTGCCACTCAGAAACCACATCTACCTTGTTTTTCATTGTAGTTGTTTTTGTTCACTTATGGGAATAAAATCTAAATAAAGCCTTGTTCACGTTAGATAGTCACCCTGAACAATAATACACCAATTTTAGACTGTCATCTACTTAAAGATGGTTTATAAAATTTTAGCTCCCAAGTTACCTCATAAACTTGAGTTTTGAACGCTCTTTGCTTATTCCTTGTTCTGGAGAGCTGGCATGTGGTCATGCAAACAGAGCAGGCTAGACTCTGCAGGCTGGTGCACCACAGGGTGGTCACACTCAGCTGGCCATTGCTCACTAGGTTTATAGCTGTCCATTGTGAGGCTACAACAGAAAACGCTTCTCAGTTTGTCTCACAGAAGGGCTACAATATATCCAAGGAGGGCTAGGCAAGCATGTGTTTCACTGGGCCTAAGAGTCTTTTAAAATGTAATCCATTGGAGCCTTAGCTGAGAATTCCTTGACTTTCCTTCATAGCAGCTAAACCACTGGGCAGTGAGCTCTTCTGATCCTGACTTATGCTTTCTTTCCCGCTACTGTTTCTACTTCTCTGCCATCCTCTGGCTGTTACTGAATTTTACAAGGCAGCACTTACCATGCCATGATACCACATCATATATATGATAGTGATTTATTCAAATGTTTTTGCAACAGGGCTCAAATTGGGAAATAAAGTTGTATCCTTCATGATCTAAGACTTATTGATCCTAACAAAATACTGGTCAAAAGGCATTATTGGGATTGCCAGGTGTATCCCTCAGCTCGTGCCTTCCTTGCAGTCTGAGAGCAGCAGAACCCGAGAGACCATTTCAGGGTTTCACTGCTGTGAACAGATGCCATGACCAAGGCAACGCTAATAAGGACAACAGTTAATTGGGGCTGGCTTATAGGTTCAGTCCATTGTCATCAAGGCAGGAACATGACAGCATCCAGGCAGGCATGATGCAGGAGGAGCTGAGAGTTCTTCCTCTTCACCTGAAGGCTGCTAGCAGAAGACTCACTTCCAGGCAGCTAGGATGAGGGTCTTAAAGCCCACACCTACAGTGACACACCCACTCCAACAGGGCCATACCTCCAAATAGGGCCACTCCCTGGGCCAAGCATACACCATGACACCATCCTTGTAGCTTATTTGTTGATTTTTAAAAATAGTTTAGGGCTGGAGAGATGGCTCGGCAGTTAAGCACTGACTGCTCATCCCAGAATTCAAATCCCAGCAACCACATGGTGGCTCACAACCATCTGTAATGACATCTGATGCCCTCTTCTGGTGCGTCTGAAGACAGCTACAGTGTACTTTATATAATAAATAAATCTTTTAAAAAATAAAAATAGTTTCTTTAATTCTGGACTTTAACCACAGGACCTCACATGTACTTTACTTTCAGGCCAAGTGAAAGTTGGTATCTTAAATGAGTCCTACTATCTCTGCATTTTAAAGATATTTGTAAGGCCTCTTATCCTCTATGAGTCATCATTCCTTAAATCTTTGTTTATTAGTTTATTACTTTTCAAACCAATCCCAGTCCAGCAACACAGACCCCAACTGGGAACTTGTTGGAAATGCAAGTTCTTAGATTCCTGTTCACATCTCTGTTTCTCTCTCTCTTTCTCTCTTTCTCTCTCTCTCTCTCACATACACACACCACTCTATCTGACTCTGGGCACAGGGCTCAGCTCTCTATCTGTCAGGCTGTGGGATCAGGCCTCAGCTCTCAGCCTTGCAACAATTGTGCTGCACTCTGAAGTCTGCAGATCAGAGCAGGAGGCCATTGTTCAGGTGTCTCTTATATCACATTAGAAATAAACATTCCTAGAGAGCAGTGGTGGTACACACCCTTAATCCCAGCACTTGGGTGGGAGGCAGATAGGTCTCTGAGTTCCAGGAGAGTCAGGGCTGATATACAGAGAAACCCTGTCTTGGAGGGGGGAGGGGGAGAGGTGGGGTGGGGAGAAACAAACATTGCAGATGGTGCTGCATTTTCGCACTAGTATAGCATCTCTGGATGTGACAGGGATGAGCTAAGTGTAGCTACAATACTCACACTTAGGATTCTTTCTAAAGAACCATCACAATTCATTTAATACTGAAAACAAGCTGTAGTAATTGGTGATGTTTTTATTTTCCATCTGGAGAGATACAGTTATAAAAAGGTAAACTGACCTGCCCAGTACCCTCAATGGATAAATTGTGAGTCAGGGTTTGGCGTAGACACCGACGTTTCTGTGGGAGCATGCTCTGATATATGACTTGTGATTTCAGCTTCAGAAGTTGCTCACTATGGACCCAATAAAGCGAATTACCTCAGAGCAGGCCATGCAGGACCCCTACTTCCTAGAAGACCCACTTCCCACGTCAGAGTAAGTGGCAGATCTGCTGGCTTCCTGTGACTGGCATCTTTAAGTGTGCTTCCTTCTCTTGTCACACTAAGTTGCCACGCCTCTGAGGGACCTGAAGAAACTGAGCGTCTCTGCTCTAATGCCAGTTTTGGTTTTGTGGTTAAGAGGCATTGCTGAAATGGATGCCTCTTACTCAGTGATGCGTTCACTGTGCTATGGCTCCTTCTACTTGCTAGGATTTTGTGGGGCTGCCTGCAGTCAAGGGTTCTGATATTCTGGAGTAGCAGTTCTAAATAAATCTGCCTTCTCTTTATCATCTTTTGTTTTAACCGTGGAAGGGCAGATGAAACACTGCGAGCTGTGGTAGTGGATGAGAGAGCTGTCCTAGTTGGTGATTATTGATGAGGTTACGCAGAGAAGGACCTTCAGACTGCCTGCTGCAGTGTCATTGGTTAAAGGATTTTTTTGCATCAGACTCGCATGAAAGATGCTTATATCTCTGTAACTATGGAAACACAGTCCCGTCTTCTTAGAGAGTGACAGCGAGTCACCTAGATGAAGCATTGGAAATACCAGGCAGCCAGTGAGACAGCTCTCTTCTTTTTCTCTTGTGACTAGTGTTTTCGCCGGTTGTCAGATCCCATATCCCAAACGAGAATTTTTAACAGAAGAAGAGCCTGATGAGAAAGGAGACAAAGTAAGTATTAAAGTACAGTTGGAAGTGCCTTCTGCATGGCCTCCGGGCCTCTGGCACGCAGCCAGTTTCTGTTCTCCTCCTGAGTTGAACTGTGTTTTCTGTTTAACCAATTGAGAAGACCCAGCAGCAGCAGCAGGGCAACAACCACACTAACGGAACTGGCCATCCGGGGAACCAGGACAGCGGCCACGCACAGGGGCCCCCCTTGAAAAAAGTGAGAGTTGTCCCTCCTACCACTACCTCAGGTGGACTCATCATGACCTCCGACTATCAGGTACTGCAAGTGGCTTCTACTGACCTGCTGTTGTGGGGTTTCTAAACGATCTGTTGTAAAGTGTGGACTACAGTAGCGTTTGTGTTCCTGGAAAGACACAGGCATGGGATGCTATAGGTATGGAAGTCTACAGACATGGAGACTAGAAAGGGATCAGCTCTTGGGACAGACTTGGAGTAGAAAGTCCAGTAACTTGAGACCTGTGGCATTTACAGCACATCTGCTGGGGTTGGGAGATAGTGCAGCAGGTAAAGTCCCTTCACCAGGAGGATTCAGACTCAAGCACCCGTGTAAGTGCTTGGAGGCTTGGTGGCCCATCTGTACCCCTTTGGTCCAGTCATTTCAAAGGCAAAGACAGGATTCTAGTCAAGTGAGCTCTAGGGTCAATTGAGAGGCCTTGCTTCTGTGTCAAGTGGAGAGGAATCAACATCACCTCCGGTTTCCACACGCATTCGTGCAAAGTGAAGCAAAACACAGCTTCAGTGTTTCTCATCTATAAAATGAAGTTGGTAAGTCAGCTTAAACATGTGTGCCTTGAACTTAGCCAATGGCTGCTTTTGTTCCTGAGCACTGTAGAAGAGGAGTCAAGGCCACGGGCTCTTAGATCCCACCTACTTCTGTTCAGCCTTGAGTAAGAGAGAGACCTGGATGTTCTCCATGTCTTAAGTGTGGGGAGGAAGGTAGAACAGAAATCGCTTGCAGACGGCATCAGCAGCAGCAGAGTAGAAACAGTGACTAGAATGTGAAGCTGTGGGAAGACTGAGTGGCTGTGTGTTCTGAACATGGTGGCCTGCCTGGGGAAGCCCTGCACAGAAAGTGCCCTTACATGGTAGAATGCAGCTCATGAAGGATGTATGAGTTTGTGTATGTTTTTATATGTGTGGGCACACAGGCATGTGGATGTAAGAATGTGGTGTGTGTGTGTGTGTGTGTGTGTGTGTGTGTGTGTGTGTGTGTGTGTGTGTTCAGGCCCTAAGTTGATATCAGGTGTCTTTCCCTTGTTTACTGTGGCAGTGTCTTACACTGAACCCAGAGCTTGCAGATGTTAGCTAGTCTAGCCGACCAGCTTCCCCTACAGATCTTGTCTCTTCCTCCCAAGTGCTGGGATTACAGAGAGCCACCATGCCTACCAGCTTTTTTTGTTTTGTTTTGTTTTGTTTTGTTTTGTTTTGTTAAATACGTGTTTGTTTGTTTGTTTGTTTGTTTAATATATGTGAGTGCACAGTTGCTGTCTTCAGACACACCAGAAGAGGGCACCAGATCCTATTACAGATGGTTGTGAGCCACCATGTGGTTGTTGGGAATTGAACTCGGGACCTCTAGAAGAGTCAGTGTTCTTAACCGCTGAGCCATCTCTGCAGTCCGCCTACGAGCTTTTATATACTCTGGATATACACACTGAGTGCCTCATGCTCATGTCGCAAGATATGATCAGAATTGCCCACATGGTGTCCCAATTCTTACCTTCCTGGAGAGAAGCTGATGTGGGAAGAGTTGGGAGCTTTGTTTGTTTTTGCTCTGTTTTGCTTTGTATGGGCCAGCTGAGGGGTTTGCTGCTGCTTAGCCAGTGTTTTTATATTTTAATTCTAAAGCTAGTGCCTTACAGAAACTTATACATCTTTGCTTCTTTGAAACAAGATTCCCTTCCCTATCAGCCTTGATGGCGTGGGGCCAAGCTACCTCGAGAAGTCCCTGAATCACGCTTTTCCCTCGTCTTCTTTCCAGCGTTCCAATCCACATGCTGCTTATCCCAACCCTGGACCAAGCACATCACAGCCCCAGAGCAGCATGGGATACTCAGCTACCTCCCAGCAGCCTCCACAGTACTCACATCAGACACATCGGTACTGAGCTGTGCTGGAGTCTGTCAGTGCACTGTTGCTCATGCTGCAGGACTGGCTGCGGCACTCGCGGGAACCTGGTGTGGGCCATGCGAATGTACTGTACAACCACATCTTCACAATGTCCAGTAGCCGAGTTCCACCAGTTGTCACAGATTGGGGTGGTAGCTTCCAGGTTGTACCTAAGTTTGGAGTTAGACTTGAAATGAAAGTGCTAGCACAGTTGTGTTGTGGGTTTGCTACTTCCATAGTTTACTTGACATGGTTCAGACTGACCAAGCATAGTTTTCAGTGACAGTCTGTAGCAGTTGAAGCTGTGAAATGTGCTAGGGCGAGCATTTGTCCTCGTGTGTGGTGACTTTGAGTGTAACAGCGTGATCTGACCAATAGTACACACAGACGCAAGGTTTAACTGGTACTTGAAACACAGATTATGTTAACAAAATAACCAAGATTTAAAGATTATTTTGGTACACCTTTCTTTTTAGTGTCTTATCAGTGGGTTGATTCATCTTCTACATAAATCAGTGTTTTATGACCAAGAATATTGCTTGGATTGTTTTGAAAGTACAAAAGAACCACATAGTTTCTACTGACAGGTTTCAGAGCTCCCAAAGATTAATTTCCAACTTAGAGGTTTGTTTTTATTTTCAACCTATGACGACTTGACTGGTCTTAAAGCTGCTATTTGATAGTAATTAAATATGTTGTCATTGATAGAAGCCTGTTGGTTCAGCAAACTGAAATGAGTGTTGCAGACAGGGTTTTCTTTTCCTCGTTGGTGTTGCTGATTTGTGAGCATGCTTTCTGAATACAAAAGCATGAGTGGCGACCTCCGTGAGGCACGGTGACCTCCTCGAGGCACGGTGACCTCTGCGAGGCACGGCGTCAGTCCGCACTCTTCTGTCCTGATTTGAAGCTGCCTAGTGTAGTGCTATTACAATTTTGTTCAGTTAACTTTCTTTTTAAAAGGTTGTTCGCACATTTTTAGGGTGCCCTTACTTCAGCAAAGGAGAGGGAGTAGGAGAGCCTTAGAACTTTTGAGGGGAAAATAAAAAGCTATAACATACAACGTACTGTATCAAACTATTTTACATGAATGACACAAGTATTCTGAATAAAAAAAAATTGAACATTGTTAAAAACAAGGTGTTATGTAATAAATTTATTTTTCATAAATCAATGTATGGTGTCAACTATATTTTTCAAATTCACCAAGGGTCTTTTGTTGTATTTTAAAACATGCCTCTGTATAACTCTTCCCAGTGACTTATTGGTGACAACTGATGGCTTAGGCTGAGGTGTGCACTCTGGTCAGCTGTCTAGGTCTGTAGCACAGGGGACAGGTAGCTTTATAGTCGGCTAGTTCTGGTAATGGTAGTTCCACTCCGTTACCCTTGGTTCCTCCTTTTTAGAGCTAACAGATATTTTCTCAAAATCTGAAGCCATCCCTTTAAAAACAATCTAGCGCAGTCCACGAGCTGAGGAATCAGTACTGGTAGGCCTGACCAGAAGAGAAAGGGGGGTTGCTGGGAGTGGCATTTCCAAGTCTTCTCACCCCTGTTCACACCCATACTGCATGCCTTTGATCACACAGGTCCCTCCTTAACCCTCTGAATTGAGTGGTTGTGTTTGGTTTCTGTCAACCTTAGCTCTCACGGTGTTTCTTATGACCCTTACACGTTGTCTTCTGGTGTTTTTCTCCTATACTGAGTGGCTTAGAAGCCCAGTGGCTGTGAGGGCCACCTACACATTCCCCCTTCGCCAGCTAGTTCCAGAGATTGACTCAGTAGGACTTGGGTGGATATGGAAATGTGGCTCCTTTCCAACGAACTCCCCCAGTCCTGAGACGTGAGCCTGAGAAATATGTTAGGAAAGACCATTCTGTGGGGCTGGAGAGATGGCTCAGCACTTAAGATCACTGCTCTTCCAGAGGACCATAGGCCAGATCACAGGCATCTTAACTGCAGCCCCAGATGCCCCCTTCAGGCCTTCATGGGTACTGCATACATGTGGCCTATCATGCACACTCAGGCAAAACACTCGTAAAAATAAACCTGTCTTAAAGAAGAAAGACTGCTCCAGGGCCACTCACCTCCACAGCGAGCGAGCCACCAGCAGAATTCAGTGACATGAGGGAGGGGCTTGCTGTATGGACAGCCCATTTTCCTGCCCTGGGAGTTCAGAACCAAAACCCCATTATAACAAGCTGCTATTAATGCCCGGGGCCTGTTTGCTCACTTCTCCTAAATGTCGCTATCATCCTGATCGGGCCTGTCTAATCTCATGATAAGATGTGACTGACATATCTAGCCTGCTTGCTTTCTGAGTTTTGGGTTCCTTTATGGAGTTATGTGTGCTACAGAGAAGACCCCTATGACCTACCTGCCAGCTTTCTTTATTCTGTACCTCTTACTGCATGGCAGTTATTACCTGACTGGCCAGGCCTGTTTGTTTCCCATAAAATGGGAGCTTCTTGAGAGCAGGGCCTCTTATATGTGTATCCATGCTACTCCCAGATAATGTCGGCCAGGTTGTAACTTTGTTAGGCTGCTGATCCCAAGGGTTCCAGTCCAGACCCGCTTGTCCTACCATTGCTACAGGTTGTCTGTGCTGAGTGCAGCGATCTCAGACTGGTCTCTACTCTCTACCTCCTTCAGATTCAACCGTGCCCCAGAGTTGCTGCTAGAGGGCCAGACAAAGTCCAGCACAATCTTTTCTCAAATGTCTTAGGTCTGTTTCAGATATATGTCTTGTTGGCGCTCTTTAAAATGGTCTATAGTCTAGCTTTAAAATAGCATTCAATAAAACTCGTATTTGGAATTTGAAGTTTGGATCTCCCCCAAGGCCAGCTGTTCTCCTAAGCAGCGGGCAATATAGTGAGAATAAACTAGAAAAGCGGCAACTGTATTGTAAAAGTGGTAAAGGCAGGGTGTGAACAAAGATGCCTCTGGTCCTAAGATTGAATTTGATTCCTGATAAAGTTAATCTGAATGATACACTTGCAATACATACACACACTTACACGCTCACACACATGCACACAGAAATTACATTAAATGCATCATAGTTACCGACCAACCTCCCTCAGCATCAATACTACCCTGAAGGTTTACATGTCCCTTGTGACCATGGTGTTAATAGATTGTTGCTCCACTAACCAACAGGCTACCTCCTCACCTCCCATGTTCCTCTTAACAAAACAGACCACATGAACCTTTCAGTGCTAAGCCCATGTCCACCTTCTCATGTCTCTCCAGCATGTGTCGGTAAAAGCAAAGACCTTTGTGTCCCAGACAAGTACCCGCATGATCCGGCCCCTTGGAGGAAATCTGTCTTCTGGTCGTCCAGCTCCACTGCACCCTGTAATTCTTAGGGCTGCAGAGCATTGCCTTGTCGCACCTGCTCTTGGCTGCCCAGTTCAGTGATAGTTCTGTGCCCTGCCCGCATACACCAGCAGTTGTCTTCCTCATACCTGCTTCGCTTTTCCATGTATAGCAATGACAGGCACTATATATAACCCTGAAATTCTTTCTCCTCACCAGCGAAAAGAGACTTTGGAGGACAGTCTTAATGTCAGCTACTGAAAGATTCCAGTGAAATTCTAAGTGAAATGTCTCCAGGAGTCCCAGGTGCTCTACACTTGCTTGCTAGCTGGGGGTTCTGCATTGGTGCTGTTAATGGAACCTTTAGCGTGTGGGACCTAGAGAGTGATCATGGGTCACTGGGGAGCAAGCATTAAGGGTAGTTGGCTCTGCTTCAGGCCTGAGTGTTCATCTTCCAACACCATGTAACTGACCACCTCACACTTCAGAGAACATGGCCAGGAGCTCCTGCCTTCATGCCTTTTCCACTGTGAGATGGCATCCTGAAACAGTGAGCCTAATAAAGCCCCTCTCAGGTCGTTTATGCCATATACCCTGTTATGGCAAGACAAGTCATTTTAATAATTTGTGTTGGGTGTCAAATGGCATCTAAAACTGAAGCACTTAAGAAGAACTGTATTGACCATGGAAGTTTGTGTTTTCATGGAATGGGACAACTGTATGCAGAATAGAATATTTTCTCCAACACAAAAGTAAACTGTGTCGCTGTTTCCTATGATCTAATAAGACCCTGCCTTGTTTTGGCTTCATTCACACTCCTGACTGTTACCACCTGTGTTTTCTGTCTCTGTATTTTATGCCGTCTGCTTTTTAATTCAGCCTAAATAACTGCTCAGTTGTAGAATCTAAACTCAGTTCTCCTGCCTCCTGGCACTTTGTAAGTTGAGTTCCTGAAAATCGCGGTGTTGAAACAAGTGTATTACTTCAAATTGAATTTCCTTCTTACTAGCTGTGGGAAACATAAAGGTGATCCTGCATTCAGGGATTGAAGTAGTGAATGTTTGGACTTTGCAACGGGGAAGAGAGGTGGTTGTTTACAAAACTTAGATACACCTTTAAGACCTGCTGCACATAGACCTCCCTCTTGTTACTAGTTTTCCAGAAAGGACTACGTCTGTGCAATGTGGTGAAGACTCCATTTAAAAAAATAAAAATAGCCGGGCGTGGTGGTGCACGCCTTTAATCCCAGCACTTGGGAGGCAGAAACAGGCGGATTTCTGAGTTCAAGGCCAGCCTGGTCTACAAAGTGAGTTCCAGGACAGCCAGGGCTACACAGAGAAACCCTGTCTCGTAAAAAAACAAAAAGTAAAAAAAATTTTAAAAAATTAAAAATAAAAACAACACAATTTAACAAAAAGAACAGGAAATCTAAAACTCAAGGCGTGCTACAAGACCGTGTGAAACGATACGGGAAAAGTGCTGTGATCAATCTCAACGCCCCTAATTGCTCTGAGATCCAGATAATGAGCATCTTCTGAGGCAGGCGCAACATGGAAAAGGTCATTCCATGCCTAAAGCCATAGTTTCCAAAACAACAGAGCGTGCTCATCCTGGCTTACTTTGTTGAATCACTGAGGGCTGCTCTAATGTGTAGATACTCTGTGAGAATCCAAATGGTGCCCCTGGAAGTCGGGTGAAGATGACAGTTCTGTATCAGAAACTAATATTTCAGAGCACACACGTCATGACCAGCGGACTTTTAGAGGAATTTTTCTATTTGAAGAAAGGACTAGTTGTTACATGTTCTGATTCTTACATATCTGCAATATATGGCCGCATCCCAGTGCATTGGACTGCAGCAGAGAACCAGTTTCTTATATATCTTACATGCATACATTCATACATACATACATACATACATGCACACACACGCCTGCAGGTTGAGGATGTGGCCACACCAATGACACAGGACATGTGACTCCTTCAGGTCTAGGTAGCCAGGCTGTTGAAACCAAAGAATAAACATCGCCAGCTAGAAAACTTTCTTCATCAGCTGCCCCAAGTGACCTTTGAAAAAAGTCTGCCTTCCCAAGCTAGGCATGGTGGCACGCGCCTTTAATTCAGGTGCATCTCTGAGTGCGAGGCCAGTCTGGTCTACAAAGTGAGTTCCAAGACAGAGCTATACAAAGAAGCCCTGCCTCTGGGCCGGGAGGGTATATGGGGGCGGTGCCTTCCTTGGCCACTGATAGCTGTCACAAAGCTTTCTGACTCAGCTTCCTGCCTCTGACCCTTGCCATCTCTGCTACCTAGTGATGGTTCCTCAGGGGGTAAACAAGAAGAGCTGGGATGGCCAACCACACCTCTGATCCCAGTGCCTGAGACTCAGGCTGCCCTGCAAGTTGGTAGTCTGTTCTTTGTAGAAAGTTCCAGGCTGGTCAGGACTGAACCAAGACCCTGACTCAAAAGAGACACTAACAACCTCTGTAAGAATGGCCACTTCATGCTTTGAATTGTTCCATGGCCTTTTGTCACACCGAGAGTAAGGTCAGCATTACCTAATGCTTCCCCAAACAGCCCAGTTTGTTGACTTTCTCCAGTCCAACTACTCCAGCCTCTTTGAAAATGTTGATCTAGCACATCCCCCACTCTTGGCTCTCATTTGTTCAGCCTCCTTCCCAGAGTTCCCGTGCCTGATTCTATCTGGCTTTCCGTTCAGTTGCTTTTGCTCTGTTGTCACCTCCTTGATGGGGTGTCCCCTCATCAGCATGCCCAGAAGGTTAAAATTAGTGTAGGCCCAGAGTTCAGCAGTACCAGGACTGGGCCCTGCCAGTGACTGGAAGTAAGGCCCTGACTAAGCTGTATAACTTTCCTATGTTTCTGTAGAGTCCAGATAACTCTTGCTTTAGGAGTCACAGAAATGTTAAAAAGTCATTATCTAATCACTACACATGGTTTCAAAGCCTGACTCAGCTAGGTCCTAAAGTAGCACACAAGGCAACGTGCTAAGCAGTGCACACATATTCCTCCCGACACTATAATGATGAGAGCGTTTTTCCACTTTGTCGATGAAGACTGTGATCTCCGGAGAAGTTGTGTCATGCGTAAGTGTGAATGTGGCCCGGCTTTGAGGCCTGATCTTCAGCCGCTCATCCCCAGAGGAATTAATAGGCTTGGGTGGTCATATCTGAGCTTGCGACCACTCAGGAGAGGACAAAATGGGCACCGGTAGCCAAGGATAGAGTCGGTGAGCATGGGGTCAGCGAGGACTGTCTTATTTATAGAGTGGTTGTTGGTTACAAATGCTAACCAACTGTTACTGCCCGAGTACAACATAAGTTTGTATTTTACTGGCTATTAATTATGCCCATTCAACACACACTTCAGTCCTTCAGATTTCAAAATCTGTCAGCTGATTAGGTCCTGAAGTCAGTTTGTTTAATGCTTAGAAGTTCTCCCAATCCAGTCTCTTCATTGACACAGATGTGCTAAAATAGATAAACAGCTATTTTCTAGTTTGTAGTACCTGTAGTCTCTAACTCTATATTTGTTTTCTCTACAACAGGCTAGGTGGGGGTGGGTTTGTTTTGTTTTTTTGAGACAGGGTTACTCTGTGTACCCTTGGCTGTCCAGAACTTGTTGGTTTGCAGTCCTAGAGTCTGAGAAGTTGAGGCTTCTGGTGGGGGTATAGATGAGCTTCAGCTCACAGTAGGAGGCAGAAGGAAAGAGAGGGAGGAAGAGCCCCATGCAAGGCTGGGGAAGTACCAAGTGCACAGTCTAACAACGCACAGATTCCTTCATGAGGATGGAGTCACGCAAGCCAGCGACCAACCACTTCTCAGCGCCATTGTGGGCCAAGTCAACATGGATTCAGGGCACACCATACTCCTTTTATTCATAGTTTTCAAGTGTTTGTCCCTTCTAGCCACTGCTGTAGTCAGTAATAACACCTAAGCATTGCCCAGTGTCTGCCCCATATGTCTCTTCTTACCTGGGAGCCCCTTGGAGGCTTCAGTGTAGAATGTCTCCAGGAATTCACGCTGAACTCGGGAATGACCGAAGCTAATGACCGTAGAGTTACTCTTGATGGCTGTCTGAGAAGAGCCTTGTTCTGATTTCCAGAGCAGGCCAGTTTGGAGATGTGTTCCATCTGCAGATGATCATGATCCTATAGAGGCGAGCCTCGTAAGTAGGGACCACAACTCCATGACGGGGAAACTGAAGGAAAGATGGTCACAAAGACTCTTGCCAACCGTAAACGGTTTTTGAATACATGGTAAGCAAAAACCGATTCAAAACCCAATGTGTGATGAATCTGAGGTGAGCCTGGCAGCGCTCACCCATGCTGTAACTTAGGACTTTGCGGCCATCTGTTCTGAATATACAATACATATGCTTTGGGATGTACATCCATCACATCACATAGAACTAACGGTGTCCGAAATACTTCAGCCCAGATTTGAGACTGTAGGATGCCATGAGCTTAAGTGCTCTTGCTGTACATAGTAAGTTTTCTGCCCTTACAGAAACACAGTGGTTTAATAACAGAAAGCAAAGACTTTGAATCGCCATCTCCTGTCATTCCTTGATATGTCATATCCAATTTCTTTATCTTCAGATTGTGTTGACAATGACAAAACAAAATATTGATTAAACACTAAAAAACGCGACACTCCTCTGTACCACCGATGTTCGGCCAAGATTTGTTTCTTTATGTAAAATAGGTATATCTGTCACAATTGTATGTATTTGATATTGTTCTTAGTAGATGGTAAAATTATATGCAGCAGAGAATTACCTTAAAGTAAGTTTATTTGGATTTTATTAGCAACAGATATCAGATTTATATACCTATCTTATATCCCCATATTCCCAGGGTCATATAAATTTGGGGGGGGGGGCAGTGTTAATAAGAGGTGACAAATTTTTCAGAAGTCCTAGGGTAGAGTGTCAGGTACCCACAGCTGTGTTTCCAGTATTGATGTAGCAGAAAGATGGGAGACAGCAATCAATATTTCTGGCTGCTTGCTGTAGCCATGGTAACAACAAGGACTTTTTCTCTCAAGTATTGAGTGTCCATGTCTGACTGGCTTGTTACTCAGGTCACTGAGTACTGGGCAAAGGGTGAGAAAACCATAGCCCTGGTGCCTACCTCACGCATGGTTTCTTTTGGTTGGGGTTCAGTTTTTGTTTGTATTATTGGTGATGGAAAATGAACATGTACAGAGAAAGACAGTGGGCTCAAAAACAGCCACAAGATAACAGGAGGTTTTCGCTTCTGGCTGATTTCTGACATAAAGGCACCTTAACACCAGTCACTGGCAAACCCTGGATAGATAGGGAAACCTAATTGCCAGAATTTTTACATTATGAGACTGTCATGTCCATTCATTTATTTGTTTGTTTGTTTTACCAAAAATAACAAGGCTTACAAAGGAACAGGAAATTATGGCTTGCTTACAGGAAAAAAAATTAACAAAATATACATGGGGCACAAGTTCCTCACTAGACACTCATAAGCAAATGGCTAAGGGTGTCCAGAGGGGTCAAAGAAGACATAGGGCTTCTATGCACATGCATGCTGGATAGGCCTGACGACCTGAGTTTAATTCCTGGAACTCACAGTGGAAGAAGAACCAACTCTGAAAGGTTGTTTGACCTCCACACATATGCTGGCACGAATGTCTACACTCAAACACACCATCCACATGTAATGGTAATAATTAAAACTTTTAAAACATCAGGGAAATGGTGTATGGGACATAGTCTCAATAAGGATAAAAATTATAAGGAGCCAAAAATTATTGAGTTTGCAGGTCTAATAACAAATACACTAGAAAGATCCAAGAGTAGACTTGAGGGACTGGAGAGATGGCTCACTGCTTAAGAGCACTGGCTGCTCTCTGAGAGGGCTGAGTTCAATTCCCAGCAACCAAATGGAAGCTCACAACCATCTGTACCTCCAGTTCCAGGGGATCCAATGCCCTCTTCTGGCCTCCAGCTGGCAGCAAGCACACAGACACACATGCAAGTCAAATACCCATACACATATTTTTTTCTTAAAGTACATTTGAACTCACAGAAGAAAGAATTGAGCTTCAAGATCAAACCATTGACATTTGAAAGGATGAGAAACAGAAATAATAAAACGGAAGGGACCTGCAGTGTGCAGGTGTGCGTGGTACCCATTCTGGGCATCTCAGGGGAAGAGAGATGCTTTTGAAAAGATGCTAGCTTAAAACTTGCATAAGAGATATGAATATAAACATCCAAGAAGCCCACTTCCAAGCAGAGATAAAGATCTGCACAAAATACACTCTAGACAGAGAAGTTACCTGTCTTCTTCGAGGGGTCATTAGTAAGGTTACGAGCTGATTCTCAGGAGAAACTTGGGGAGCTAGATGTCAGTAGCTTGAAAAGTTTTCAGTTATAAGAGAAAAAAAAAACGAGCAAATGAAACATCTTTTAATTTTCTTTTTAATTTTTAATTTTTCAATTTTATTTTAATTTTCAGAGGGCAGTTTGCAGGAGTCAGCCCTCTCCTTCAGCTTTTCTGTGGGTCCTGGGGATTGAACTCAGGCTGGCAGCCATCTTCAGGTGCCGGGCCAACCCTGTGTTTGGTGTCTGGACTGAAGGAGTACAGATTTTGTCTTGCCATTACTTCCTGAGCAACATAACTATTTGCGCAGTGTTTACATTGTATCTGGTATTTAAAGTCAGCAGAGATGGTGTGGTGGGACCACACAGGATCTGTGCAGACCACAGCCTTTCAGATAAGACACTTAATATCCACGGATTTGGGGATTAGGAAGGAATCCCTGCTCCCCTCCTCACCCCCGAGGATTCCAAAGAAAAGCCATACTAACCCAGACAAAACAGACTGTATATGCACATTAACCAAAGTTTATGATTCAGCAAGAGGCTCTAGGCTATTGGCATGTACACAGTGAGTAGCAGACCCTGGAGGTAGCCATGCTCTGCCTGCTCACTCTTTCTTCTCCATCAAAAGTAGCTCAGCTTAAGATTACCAACCGATGTTATTACATCAGATTAATAGAACAAAGGAGGAAAGAAATCGCCTGCTCATCTCAGTGAGTGAAAACAAGGCATCTGACAGGTTCCAGGCCCTTTCGTGGTTTAACAACAACAAACAGCAACAACTCCTAGAAAATAGAACTAAAGGGCAATGTCTGAACATAGAAAGATATTTATGTAAAGCTGGCATGAACACCATTCTCCACAGACAAAACCTGAAGGGTTTTTGAGCGAGAATGAGTCAAAGATCTTTAGCATTTAGCCTTCTGCTGTCCGTGCTGTTATCCCTTCAGTACTGAAGTGAGAATTGTGCCTCTGAGGGCGTATTGAGGGGAAGGGTTGAAGTTGTCTTAAAGGTTTGTGGGGGCGGGGGTGTCCTGAGTTAGATCCTGGTCAGACCGTCTGTGTATTTATCTCTACTGTGTTCTTAATGAATGAAGTCTACAAACATTTCTGGGCATACCTGTGAACATAAGGCTGTCTGACAGATGTTATGATTCTCCATTAAAAACAGGCTCAAAGAATAAATACATATGTATTTAGAGTTATGTATCTAATTACTAAATATATAAGATTATACATAGGACTAAATGAGAACTGTGTGTTCATTAAGGTGTGGAAGTGGAATGATTAAATATCAACTGATAGTAAGTTGGTAGCAAGCGAAAGTATACATTAAATAAGCAAATGGTGACCCTTCTCTTCAACATCCTCACGCACAGGTGGGTGTGCAATTGTGTTATCCTTTTCACTGCTAGACAGATTACAGGTACCTCCTGGGATGCCAGCACAAAGGAGACTGTGTGGATGACAGTTTTCAGCGTCTGGGAAATCGTGCACCTTTCTTTAGCTCTTCTGTCTTTGAAAACAGAAGACACAGCTGAGTAGGACTGAGTTTCTTACAGCATTTCCTCTTTGGTACCTGGTCAACAGCGTTCACGGACGCCTGTTCTCCCCTTCTACATCACTGAGGAAGGAGGAGTGCTTTTATCCAGTGAGCCCCGGTGATGGGCCTGATGGTTCATAACCTGTTCTGTCACTTTATTAAATTAGGAAAAAAAATAACCATTTGCCATTTCAGGTCCCATTCTAGAATCAAATCAAATCAAATCAAATCAAATCAAATCAAATCAAATCAAATAAACCTGTTCAAATCCTCTGTGGCCTGCAGGAGGGATCCTGGGTTAACTCCGGATTTCATTCAGGCTCAACCATTCCCCATGGTTCACAAACTCTTTTGCTCTACTCCTAAGGCTGTAGACTGGAAGTCAAGCGGTAATCTTGGAAGTGATTTGAGAAACCCCGGGGGAAGCATGGGAGGTGCATTTTTCTGCCCAGTGGTTTGAAAAGATCCTTTTCATGTAGTAAAAATTCCCCACTGATCTTTTCTAATTCAGTGGGGTTTATTTTCTGCATGCAAATTTTTAAATATTTTTTTGTAGTGGTGTGTGTGTGTGTGTGTGCGTTTGTGTGTGAGTGTATGTGAGTGTGTGTGTGTGTTTGTGTGTGGGTGTGAGTGAGTGTGTGTGTTAGCCAGCAGAGGGTATTTGATCCCTTGAAGGGGGAGTTACAGGTGGTAGTGACCCTCCCCCTCATATGGGTGCTGGGAATGGAACCTGTGTCCTCTGTAAGAACAACACATGTTCTTCACCGTTGAGTCACCCCTCCAGCTCATTAAAAATTTTATTTGACAGAAAAACAGCTGCCTTTCTGGGCTGCCGACCCCACTGGTTACAGGAAACTCTTGGCTCTTGAAGTTGCCGGGTGAGCTCCCGCAACTTCCTACATATCCTGGCTTGGAAAGGACTTTCCTCCCTTGCATTCCCATCTCTGAGGAACAACTGCACTGTCCTCTCCAGTGGAGCCTCTCTGCCAAGGATGGATGGCCCAGCACTGACATGAGCCAGAACTTCATGGTCTCTGATCTGCCCTCTCCTATTAGGGATTCATTCTCATACACAAGGGCATTTTGTGCGTGTCAAGCCAAGATGTTTTAAAAGATGAATCTAATAACTGGTACTTGCTTGGGGGCTTTTCCTGCTTGCTTGCTCTGTTTTGAGGGGGGGGGGGTGGGGCAGATGCTTCAGGAGCAGAGAAGACAGCATCCTCTCTCCTCGGGCTGCCAAACTTAGAAAAGATACAGCCTTGCCTTGGTCATCCGATTCCTTTCAGAGGACTTCAGGCTGAATGCAGTTTGGAGTGGGTGGCCCCAGGGCTGATACAGCTCCAAGCCAGTAGCTTGTGCTTTCTGAACGTGGTGCAGTTTCTGCAGATCAGCCCTGCTCTCCCGATTTTCCCCTTGGCGAAGCAGAGAAGGTGAAAAGTGTAAGGTGGAGAGGGTGGCTGTGCCTGCAGATGGGGCTAGTGTCTCCAGAGTCCTGGATTTACCTGCATGGGTGGCCAGGCCTTTTGAGAGGGCCTGAGGTGGCACCCACAGCGTCCCCCACCACTCTGGGAACTTGACTCAGCTTTACACACATCTCCAGTGGCACTAGGTATAGAGGCTGACAGAAGAGAGTGGCTAGATCGTAGTTTTTTCTTATCCCAGAGGAAATCCCGTGGTCATTTGGAGTTTTGATGTTAATTCTAAACAGTGGGCCTTTCTAGTAAGTTCAGTAAGCTGTCTGCCCTAATAACACCCACAAACAAATAGCCAGGAACATGACTCACCCCATTCCTGTCCCTCCCCGTAGCTGTGCACCACACCTGTAGATACCACGCCTATACGTATGATTTTCCTCTAGTCTATGGTACTTGGTTTAAATGCAAATTAAACTTGAGACTAAATCAGTGTTTTATATTGAAAATTACAAAGTTTGACGATGCTGGAGGCTGGTGTTTTCCTCTGATGTCTCTCCTGCTTATCTTGGGGTAAATAAAGCTAATATTGAGTGATAGGCGGGGGTCAGCAAACAGACCCTAAATTCCCAGGAGGGTCAGCACGGACCTACATCCTAGAAACTGATCCACCTTTGAATTCTGAAGTTGCATAAGCCATTAAACACTCTAACTTTCGAGGTATTTTAACTGGCTTCTGCCATTTCCAGCAGAAAGAGGCAGGCGGGCCGGGGACTGCTCACTGCTTACACATGTGCCGTGTTCCTCCTTCAGTGGAGGTTTAGTGGGTAAGTATTATATACCAGATGAAAATTAAGCCATGCGCTTAAATCGACTTTCTGATGCTCAAAAATGTATCCTGTTGCCGTAGTTTTCCTGGGTCCCACTTCCTCTCTACGCTTCCGTGTTTATTCTGTGCCTCTGAGAGTTTATGAGAGTCTCAGTCATCCTGGAGACAAAGGCGACATTTACTTCCTGACGATGTGTTCCAAACGTACTCTCTGGTTGCAGGGCCCTCTCAACACTCATTTCTCAGCTCATTTATTTATTTAGGAGCTGCACAATCCCAGCCTTGTCCCTCTGTTGGGAAAAGACTCTACTGTGCTCACACGGCAGTGACCCGGTTACAAATGTTTTGTCTCAGTCCCGGCCAAAGTCTCTTCTGCATTCCTAAGTCTCAATGACACGCTTATTCTTACACAGAACCCACTGTCTGCCTCCACCTGGAAGCACTTGATTGAGTCACCAGCCCCCAGGGACAGGAGGAAGCAGGAGTCTAAATGGTAATTACACAGCCAGGTGACCTTCATTGAGCGGTGGCTTGAGAGCAAAGTGGTTCTAAATGCTCAAAAGATTTGGTGTTGAGCCAACCTATTTCTTGCTCAGCTTTCCTGGGAAATTGGGAGTGCAGTGCTCACAGTGTGTGAGATTTAAAGAGGAGGCGTGGCAAATGCAGGCATTTATATCCCTGGCTCGAAAAAGCAGAGGGACCAAGACACTAGAGTCCACCGAGAGGTTGTTTTTTATTGCGAATAGCTTTGGCTCATTTGCAGGTCAAGAACAGCCAATAAATATGGCGAAACAGCAGGTGTTCTAAAGAAAGCCTGGGTCAGCAGGACTCCCAGTAGAGGGGGGAGGACACCAACCCACCCATAAAACCTTCCACCCCAAGTTAGTCCTTCCTACAAGAAGTGCAGGGATAAAGTTGGAGCGGAGACTGAGGGAATGGCCAACCAATGCCTGGCCCAACTTGAGACCCATTCCATGGGAGAAATCCAACCCATGGCACTATTAATGATTCTCTGCTATGCTTGCAGACAGGAGCCTAGCATAACTGCCTTCTTCACCCAGCAGCTGACCGAAACACAGCCAAACATTAGATGAAGCTTGGAAAGTCTTGTAGGAAGAGTTGGGAGAAGGATTGAGGGCCCTGGAGGGAATAGGAACTCCACAGGAAGACCAACAGAGTCAACTAACCAGGACCCTTGGGGCTCCCAGAGACTGAACGACCAACCAAGGAGCGAGCATGGGCTGGACCTAGCCCCACCCCCCACTCCACCCTGCACATAGATGTGCAGCCTGGTGTTCATGTGGGTCCCCCCCAAATTGAAATGGGGCTGTCCTTGACTCTGCTATCTGTCTGTGGATTCTGTTTCCCTAACTGGGCTGCACTGTCAGGCTTCAGTGGGAGAGGGTGTGCCTAGTCCTGCAGTGACTTGATATGCCAGGATGGGTTGGTACCTAGGGAGGGCCTCTCCCTTCTCAGAGAAGCAGGCGAGGGACGATGGGGAAAGAGCTGTCTGAGGGAGGAACGGGGAGGAGAGGGGTGCTTTGGTTGGGATGTAAAGTGAATAAATAAATTAATGAAAAAAAAAGAAATTGAGGAGACTTACTCCTCTATTATTGCCATTGCTTTGTAAACAGACTTTTTGAAACAAAATACAAATGGTATACAATGCAAAAGAGAAAAAAAGAAAAAGCCTGGGTCTATAGTAAGAAGGAGTATGACACTGGCCGATGATGGAGTTCTGAGCTGCCTTCATGATCATCAGGGATGTCAAGCTATCTGGACAAAGGGGACATGACCCCACCCCAACCCCCACCCCCCGCCAAAGGCCAGTTGAGACTCTCAAAAGGCAATCCAGGGCCTGCTGAGCGATCATCTAAGAACACTGGCCTTGCCAACCAGTCTCCACTCTTGAGGGAGGAATGTTAAAGTAGCCTTGGAGGATATCAAGGCTCTGTTAAATCCCATGAAGAGAACGTCATTTCCTCTCGATGGAAATCTAATCAGGATCTGCTCCAGCCCTGGGTGGAGACAGACATGACATACGCTTGTTACCTCTCTTAAGAGTTAACCCAGAGGCCTGGAGAGATGGATGCCTTAGTGCTTTAGAGTACCTGCTGCTCCTGCAGAGGACCCAAGTTCAGTTCCCAGCACCGGAAACAAGCAGCTCCCAATCACCTGTAACTCAAGCCCCAGGGAAGCTAACTCACCTAAAACCATAGTGTCCCAGGCTCAGGCCACACGCTCACCATCCTCTAGGTATGCAGCTGTTTTTCCAGGTGCAGTGACCGCTTTGTGACAGGTGTCATTATTCTGCATTGGTGTCTGCAAAGGCCTGGTCAGCTTGCAAAACAGCAAACATTTAAATATACCAGTGTTTTCTTAGCTGATGTTTTGGTAACTCTTCACTTTAATAGATGGGATGATTAAAACCAAAGAATGGCGTCTCTTGCTGTGTGCAACCTTGGAGAGCTCCTGCCCAGCCTGGGTGTCGTGCTGGGTGGAGGGATCTTCTCAAAGCAGGGTCAGTGATCGCATCCACACCTCCTACTGTTTGTTCAAGGCACACAACCCCTGGTGCACAAATTTAACTTTTGACTTTTCGAGGTCAAGATGTAGGACTGTAGGAAATGCCAGATGGGGAACGAGCTCACGGAACGCTAAACCTCGAGGGAGCACGCTGCTGCTTCATTCGCTTCCCCATGCGCTGGGCGCCATCTTCAGCACAGCTTTGCTCTATGGCACTTGTCTTCTTGCTGCGGCGATGCTTGGATGAACACCACAGGTGCAGCCTGCTGAGGCTGCTTGAAGAAACTGGAAATTTCTTCCCACTCTGAATCTCCCTCCACAGCTAGCCAGCGATGGAGGCAAAGGGGCTTTGGAGAAAGTGCCTGGTGGTCTTTTACTTAACCATGAACGGGTTCTTTTCTATCCAAACCTGCTTCCAGAGAAGCTGGCATTGTCACTAAGGAGCAAACAGGATCTCTTGTGTTGGAGAAGGCTGCAGTTGGATTTGAGCTTATTTATTCAATACTTTCTGACTGAGCATCTGGTTTCAGGGACTGTGAGCTGCTCCAGGAACCACGCCCACCCTCTGCCTGCTTTCACGAGGCCCTGGAGATTTTACAAGGGAACATTTGAAAACACTTTGATGGTCATGAACAGGGACCTTGAACAGAGAAGAGAAAGCTTTCAGGGGTCTGATCTCTCCTCCAGTGTTGGTCCTAGGGATCAAAGTCAGATCATCAGGCCCGGTGACAAGCCACTCGGCCATCTAACCAGCCTGGACTACTTAACTTCTATAAAGCTTCAAGTCCGTTAACTATAAAATGGAGCTGGTAGAGACGATTGTTTAAGAGGGTGGGTCTCCAAGGTTCTTCGAAATGCTTGGCCCATGCTCACCCTCAGCTTATCTTAACCACCACGTGTTGCTGCTTTCCTCTCAATAGATTCAGAGGCTCTCTTACAACCCAGACAGATCTTTTCTGCATCACATAGCTTTAGAAACAGGAACACCAAATTAATAGTTCGCAATAAGACTGCCAAGGCCACCGGATATCGTGCGACCTCCCCTGCCTCCTCCCCAGGGATAGTGTAAGGAGCATACTGAGAAATTTCCATTATTCAAGTTGTAAGGACCTTGGAGTCAGCTCAAGATACCCCAAGATCAAGTTCTCAGCACAAAGGAAATGTATTTGTCCCAGAGGAACACATGGCAGGAATAAGGGACAAAAACAGGAGATAAAGAGGGAGAAGGGGAGGGAACAAGAGAGTGGGAGCAGACTCAAAGAACTGCCTGTGGGTAGAGAGGAGGCAGACGTGGCCCATAGGCAAGTAGTGGTTTATAAAGGTAAAGGGGGGAAACTCCGGGTTAGGATGAATTGATTGGGCATTTTTAAAAAAAAAAAAGATATCTTTAGTCTTTTTTTTTCCTGAGACCCCTCCCAGTCCACCCTCTGACCGATCCTCATCCCATTCCTCCTCCCCCGTCTCCAAGAGGACCCCCCCCCACTCCCTGGGGCCTCATGCCTCTCAAGAATTAGGTGTGTCTTCTCTCACTGAGGCCAGACTAGGCAGTCCTCTGCTGTATATATGTTGGGGGCCTCATAATCAGCTAGTGTATGCTGTCTGATTGGTGTCTGAGAGATCTCAGGGGTCCAGGTTAGTTGAGACTGCTGGTCTTCCTATAGGGTCACTTCAGCTTCTTCCAGCCTTTCCCCAATTCAACCATAGGGGTCGAAGCTTCTGTCCATTGGTTGGGTGTAAGTATCTGCATCTGACTTGTTCAGCTGCTTGTTGGGTCTCTCGGAGGGCAGCCATGCTAGGCTCCTGTCTGTAAGCACACTACAGGAACAGTAATAGTGTCAGGCCTTGGAGCCTCCCCTTGAGATGGATGCCAATTTGGGCCGGTCACTGAACCTCCTTTCCCTCAGTCTCTTCTCTATTTTGTCTCTGCAATTCTTTTAGACTGGAACAATCCTGGGTCAGAGTTTTTGACTGTGGGATGGCAACTCCATCCCTCTACTTGATGCCCTGCCTTTCTACTGGAGGTGGACTCTACAAGTTCCCTCTCCCCACTGTTGGGCATTTCATCTAAGGTCTCTCCCTTTGAGTCCTGAGCATCTCTCACTTCCCAGGTCCCTGGTACATTTTAGAGGGTTTGATTGGGTTTGATTGATTGTTAATCAGAGCAGTCAAGAGAGGGATTTGATTGCCAAACTTCAATATTTTAATAGCTGGACCTTGGTAGTCAGCCTCAGGAGGAAGAAGTGGTAAATAATGGAATAGACCTTTGGGGCTAGCTTTAGGAATGTGATCTAATGGCTTTTAGGAAGGGGGAGGGAATGAGGAGGAGGGGCAAGGCTGTCCAGAGCCATGTTCGCTATGCTCAGGCTGGCTAGAGTCCCTTCACACATCACAAGATTTTAGATTCTCATGTGACCAATCCCACTCTTTGAAATATCCATCTTAGCCTTTGTGTAGTCTGTCATAGTTTGGTGCTAATTTACACAGAGCTATGACAGTGAAAGTGGCCCTAGTGTAAATCTTTAGTCAAACAGGGTAACCCTTTCCTGATCTGTGCGTCCAAGATACTGGTATCTGTCTTCTTTTGTAGACCACTATCCCTCCACTTACCCACTAATAACATTATGCTCAAAAGAAAGGAAAACAAGTTCTCACTGGGGATGGGGGCTTCGCAGATAATGTATCAGGAAGCGCTGCAAAGAAAATCTCAACAGAAGCAGGACCAAGCATCCTCAGTTGCCCTTTGAAAGTCTTTGCTGATAGATCTATCTGGCGGTAGCTTTTACAGTCCTGATATTTGCAAAGGAGCCTGTGAGATTTTAGTCTTAGGCTTAGGACCAGCTCTCTCCTCCTGTCAGCCCCACATACTGAGAATTTCCTTTGCTTTCAAGAGCCTAATGTCCCCTCAGAGATGTGAGAAGGTTGTTATGGTGTGCTCTTCAATGAAACTCTTGGTCCTAGGATTGGTTAAACACCCTCTCTCCAAGTCTTCTGTCAGCCTGCAGGGCCCCTCTTCTTTACCCAGTCTTCTTTGTACTCTCTTTTCTTGTCTGTCTCTGAACCTACACAGGACACACTGATGACATGACAGTGACGGTTTATTACTCTTGCGGTTTTGTCCAGAGTGCCTCTAATATTAAACCATCATCTTGGAAGGCAGGGACTGTATCAGGAGTCAGGAAAGAGCATATCTCAAACATCCTTGAGAAAAGAAAAGTCAAATGTAGTTTTAGGGTCAGAGTATCCCTTGAACCAAGTTTCATATCTGATGGTTATGACCATAGCTAGCTGGATTATTAATTTTTTCCTGTGTAAGAAAAGACAGCATGTTGTATTTAGGGCCACAGACAAGTGAGGTGATGTGCATGCTTAAAGCCTTCTGCACATTAAGAGAAAGAACCTTACAAATTAAAGGGCAACTTCTGGGATTCTGGGAATACTTTGTGGTCTTAGCTGAGGAGGGATGACTGCACAGGATGTACCAGGAATCTAAAAAACTGCAGAACACGTATCCAGATCTAGCAAAGGACCGGAGAGACCATTCTACGAAGAAGGTACCAACTGAGACAGGATAAGGGGCTCCCCTCCCTGGTCACTGGGAAGAAAGAACAATTAGAGGTGTTTCAGCCGCCTTCTCACATCCAGAGGAAGGTCATGTCTTTCCTTCTTCCCAAAGAGCTGAGGCAGCCACAGAGTGTTGAATCCAGGCTCGCTGGAAAGCACTCAGGTTGTCCCGGCACACTAGAAGGTCAGCAGGAAAACGCGTCATTTTTGTTAACTGGGTTCTGCAGGGAAAGGTCAATGGGACAACTATACATATGGGTGTTTATCCAGAAAGGCAGTTATCACCTGACTAGATAGAGCTGGACAAA